>NC_089201.1:33265663-33306349 GCF_963930695.1 Labrus bergylta | reverse complement strand
GAATCACTCTGAGAATCACTCTCAGAGAATCACTCTGAGAATCACTCTGAGAATCACTCTGAGAATCACTCTGAGAGAATCACTCTGAGAGAATCACTCTGAGAATCACTCTCAGAGAATCACTCTGAGAATCACTCTGAGAATCACTCTCAGAGAATCACTCTGAGAATCACTCTGAGAATCACTCTCAGAGAATCACTCTGAGAATCACTCTGAGAATCACTCTCAGAGAATCACTCTGAGAATCACTCTCTGAGAATCACTCTGAGAGAATCACTCTCAGAGAATCACTCTCAGAGAATCACTCTGAGAGAATCACTCTGAGAGAATCACTCTCAGAGAATCACTCTGAGAGAATCACTCTGAGAGAATCACTCTGAGAGAATCACTCTCGATGGAAAAGGCAGCGTAGAGAAAGCGGGGATGGCCGTGTCTAATTGTGTCACCGTGATAAATGAAAAGGTTTTTTGTGGAGGGGTTGGGACCCTCCCTCAGGTCAGAGGTCCATCAAAGTGAATGGTTTATTTTTTCTGTTTTGTCCACCACATGGTGACCTGAGTGAGCATCCACTCTAGAGAGGGGGGGGGGGGGGGGAGTCCACCACATGGTGACCTGAGTGAGCGTCCACTCTAGAGAGGGGGGGGGGGGGAGTCCACCACATGGTGACCTGAGTGAGCGTCCACTCTAGAGAGGGGGGGGGGGGGAGTCCACCACATGGTGACCTGAGTGAGCGTCCACTCTAGAGAGGGGGGGGGGGAGTCCACCACATGGTGACCTGAGTGAGCGTCCACTCTAGAGAGGGGGGGGGGGAGTCCACCACATGGTGACCTGAGTGAGCGTCCACTCTAGAGAGAGGGGGGGGGGAGTCCACCACATGGTGACCTGAGTGAGCATCCACTCTAGAGAGGAGGGGGGGGGGATGTGGTACGTTGCTGTGAAATTACATTTTAAGTTCATAATCACTTAATTAACTGATTATTTAAACTTCCAAACTGTACCAGGTCACATGACCATCTCTCGCTCTCACTGCAGAAAATGTGAGGATCAAAGAGCCTCATTTTCTGTATTAGTCTACAGACGGCGTCCTGAGCGCGCTCAGCTGAAGGAAGTTTAACTTTGAGAACAGCGCCATGCTTGTCAAGGTCATTTCTCCCTCACTGACAAATCAAAATCAAGAGGGGGCGGGACTTCTGATATATAGACGCAAGTATATCTGATAGAATCATCTGTCAGCCTTTGAGGCCTTTGTGCAGAATCAGAGTGTGAAGTGTTCTGTACGGCCTGCGGCGCTCACTCTGCATCACGTGGCCCACAGCGAGACGGACACACACTCCGCAGACGAGTGTGTGTCCAAAATAACATGTGTGTCTATTTCAGTCCCTGTCAGTCCAGGAATAACCCGGGCGGAGGAGGGACACACAGCGGCTCTAATTGTAGGCCTGTAGATTGTAGCTCTCACTCTCAACACACACACACACACACACACACACACACACACACACACACACACACGCAGGGGAACATGTTGGCTGCGGTGCCTGTATCAGCTTTCAGTCTCGTAATAGATGCCTTGTGACTGACACACACACACACACACACACACACACACACACACACACACACACACACACACACACACACACTTCTCTGTTTCTAACTATGTAATGATGATTTAACGGCCGTTGCTTAACGACATTTCATGGAACTTAATTGAAAAATAAACACAAAAGCCTCAAACACATAAATCTTTCTTCTTCAGTTTGAGATTTAATGTTCAATGATCCCTGCAGCGAGACCCTCGCTCTGCACGTGGAGGTCACCAGAGATGTTTTTAAATACATGGAATATGAGGAGCATCTTGTAAGAGTTGTGTGGGACCTGTTGCTGTGTGTATGAAGGAGGACGTCCTCTAGTTCATCATCACTTTAGGAACAGAGCGTGTTCATGTCAGAGTTGGTGGAATTCCCCTTTAAGAATCACTTTCCAGTCTGTTTCCATTATTTCATCCCTGTGTGTCTCTCCCTCCATCCTGCTTCCTACAGCCCCTCTCCTCCCTTCCTGCCCCTTAACCCCCGACCTATGCCTCGTATATACCCCACCCCACAGGTCAAAGGTCAGGGTCAGCTGCTGAATAGCAACTATAGAGCTGATAGATGCTCAAGGACATGAGTGAACCACATTTTCTGCTTTTTCCCCTTCCTTTGTTTTCATGGCCTCCGTACAGTTTTAAAACATTTTTTAAAATACAGAATTTAAGGCCTTAACCCTCTTGCAACATTATGGACATTTCTGTCCATTTGGTCAAATGTTTCCTCTTCATCTAGTCATCATTTTGTCTGTGTTAGTGCATATGGAACACATCTTTTATAAGAAAGACATTTTATTTTTTTAATAGATCAATAGAAAACTGTGAAACATGTTTACTACCCTCTTAAGAGTAGAACAGATTGATATTTCTTTCTACTTTTTTCTGCATAAACCTCTTAAACAACTTCAGCCCTGCTCAAAACTACCAAACATTCAATCAGTTTTAGGAATTTAACCCTTTAAATGCCAGAATCATGTAATCAAACTGGCATTTAAAGGGTTAAATTCCTGATAATTACTCAATATTTGGTAGTTTTTAGCAGGGCTGAAGTTGTTTAAAGAGATTTATGCAAAAAAATATCAATCTGTTTTATTTTTATAGCAGTTTTTGTAAATTGGACATTTTCGCCCTCCACTGTCCCAACAGGGAACTACATTTTAAATCTGATGCTACGCAAAAACTAACAATGCATCAAAGTCAATATTTTGGATAATCTTTGACATATCCAAGACTGATTTTTAAAAAATCCCCCAGCCACCAAATATTTGTTTTATGGAAAATAACTCTTTTTTTTGTTAAATAATAATAATAATAAATAACAACAGTAACATCAAGTAATCAAACTGGCATTTAAAGGGTTAAATTCCTAAAAATGATTTAATGTTTGAGCAGGGCTGAAGTTGTTCAAGAGATTTATGCAGAAAAAAGTAGAAAGAAATATCAATCTGTTCTATTTTTAGATCAGTTTTTTGTTAGTGGACATTTTTGTCCTTAGTGACTTCAGAGAGTCGTGAATGAATCTGATGTCTGAGGGTTTATGAGATTTTCTTTACTTGCACTAAATCTCTAAAGTTTCCTTTTGTTCTCGTCTCTCTTAGATGATAAACGTGGACGGCAGTAACAGGCAGACTCTGCTGGAGGACAAGCTGCCTCACATCTTCGGTTTCACTCTGCTCGGAGACTTCATCTACTGGACCGACTGGCAGCGGCGCAGCATCGAGAGGGTCCACAAAGCCACGGCGGTCCGAGAGATCATCATCGACCAGCTGCCTGACCTCATGGGGCTGAAGGCCACTAAAGTGACGGAGACTTACGGTGAGGAGCCGGACACGTTGAGCTGACGTTACTGACAGGAATGAATATTAAACTTTACTTCCCGTCTTCCTGCAGGTAAAAACGGCTGTGCGGTGGATAACGGCGGGTGCAGCCATCTTTGTTTCTGGTGTCGGCAGGCGGTCAGCTGTGCGTGTCCAATGGGGATGGAGCTGCTGTCAGACCTGCAGACCTGCGTGGTGCCTGAAGCCTTCCTGCTCTTTACCAACAGGTAAACACACACACACACACACACACACACTCCTGAAGAATGAATAAAAGTGTGTGTGAGGTGTTAACCAGCAGATTTTCTCTGTCAGGGACAACATCCGCAGCATCTCTCTGGGTACAAACAGTAACGACGTGGCGATCCCTCTGAGCGGCGTCAAAGAGGCGTCCGCTCTCGACTTCGACGTGTCAGAGAGGAGGATTTATTGGACGGACATTCAGGCCAAGGTGAGCGGGGGTTATTGAAGTGTAATGACTGAATTTAATGGAACACAAAAACGTTTCTGATATTTCCTCAGCGACTTCATCCAAACAAGGAAAATGTAAACAGGAAGTGATGTGTCAATGTTGCAAACAACCTTGGTTTTGTCCAATCACAAACAAGTAGTGCAGTCCTACCCGTGCTTTTGCATTTGACCTTCAGGGCCTCCGTACTTATGAAAGGTAAACACAAACAAAACACACAGCTATCAGAGTTTAGAAAAAGTAAGCCTGTCAAACGATCACATTTTTAATCGCATGTTTGAAAAGCCTTTATTTTGCATTTAGAAATAAAATTGTTTTAGTTTTTATTTTGAAATTTTTGTACTTTCTTAAGCTGAGAGTATTGTTACTTGCTGTGTGCTTTTATTTTGAAATAAAGTAAGGCCCTTCCTGTAGATGGAAGGTTGGACAGGAAGTTGAGCACAGAAACAGGAAGTGGTTAGGGATAAAAAAGTGAGGTCAAACAGCTCAAAGGAACGGTAACAAAGGTCAGTGTGTGATGTCATGAGGTCAGTGTGTGATGTCATGAGGTCAGTGTGTGATGTCATGAGGTCAGTGTGTGATGTCATATGGTCAGTGTGTGATGTCATATGGTCAGTGTGTGATGTCATAAGGTCAGTGTGTGATGTCATAAGGTCAGTGTGTGATGTCATGAGGTCAGTGTGTGATGTCATGAGGTCAGTGTGTGATGTCATGAGGTCAGTGTGTGATGTCATGAGGTCAGTGTGTGATGTCATGAGGTCAATGTGTGATGTCATGAGGTCAATGTGTGATGTCATGAGGTCAATGTGTGATGTCATGAGGTCAATGTGTGATGTCATGAGGTCAGTGTGTGATGTCATGAGGTCAGTGTGTGATGTCATCAGGTGGATATTACTGTCTGAGTTAGTTAAAGTGAAATGAGACAGACTTCTACATCACTGAGACTACAGGGAGACACTGAGGACTGACATGAAAAACAAACTGTGACCAGCGTTTGGTTCTTTCTGTTCTCAGTGACGTCTGTGATCGACCTGCAGGCGCCGTGTCGGATTAATAAGTAATCTTAACCTTTCCTCGTGTCTCTCAGACGATCAGCCGGGCGTACATGAACGGCAGCTCTGTGGAGCACGTCATAGAGTTTGGACTCGACTACCCAGAAGGCATGGCGGTCGACTGGATGGGTCGCAACATCTACTGGGCCGACACGGGCACGAACCGCATCGAGGTGGCCCGGCTGGACGGTCAGCATCGACAGGTTCTGGTCTGCAAGGACCTGGATAACCCTCGCTCGCTGGACAACCCTCGCTCCCTGGCTCTGGACCCCGCCAACGGGTAAGAACGAGAACTACAACATCCAAAGAACGCTTTGTGGACGAGTGTGAACAGGATGAATCGGGCTGCTGCAGGCCCGTGTGTCTGTGAGGTGTGACTTCATGTAGCGTGTGTTTTCACTCTGAGAGAGTGAAGCGATGTCATCATGAAGGTATGCAGGTACCACAGCCAAAGCCACGCCCCCTTTTCTCCCATAACCCTCCAGCTGAGAGAGGCAGGATGCTATTAAACCAGTTTGTTACCCACTGTGTGTGTGTATGCGTGTGACTGTGTGTGTGTGTGTGTGTGTGTGTGTGTGTGTGTCTGTATGCGTGTGACTGTGTGTGTGTGTGTGTGTCTGTATGTGTGTGTCTTTGTGTGTGTGTGTGTATGTGTGTGTGTGTGTGTGTCTGTGTGTGTGTGTGTGTGTGTGTGTGTGTGTGTGTGTGTGTGTGTGTGTGTGTGTGTGTGTGTGTGAACCTCACCTGTGGATGTCTTCATGATGTCATGGTTCAGATCTGTCAGCGTGCTCGCCTCTAGGCATCTGATGTCATCAATGATGTCATTAATTAAAAACACAAACATGTTTCTGAGTAAACAGGAAACAGGAGAGCGTGTTCCTGCAGCACGCCGCCGTGGAGACGTTGTGTAATGTTTGTGTTGTTGTGCAGATTCATGTACTGGACCGAGTGGGGGGGTCGGCCTCGCATCGCCCGGGCCTACATGGACGGCAGCACCACAAACACCCTGGTGGACAAAGTGGGCCGGGCCAACGGACTGACCATCGACTACGTAGACCACCGACTGTACTGGACCGACCTGGACACGTGCATGATCGAGAGCACCAACATGCAAGGTTCAGACAACACCATCCATTAGAGAGCTATCAGACAACACCATCCATTAGAGAGCTATCAGACAACACCATCTATTAGAGAGCTATCAGACAACACCATCCATGAGAGAGCTATCAGACAACACCATCCATTAGAGAGCTATCAGACAACACCATCTATTAGAGAGCTATCAGACAACACCATCCATTAGAGAGCTATCAGACAACACCATCCATGAGAGAGCTATCAGATAACACCATCCATTAGAGAGCTATCAGACAACACCATCCATTAGAGAGCTATCAGACAACACCATCCATGAGAGAGCTATCAGATAACACCATCTATTAGAGAGCTATCAGACAACACCATCCATTAGAGAGCTATCAGACAACACCATCCATGAGAGAGCTATCAGACAACACCATCCATTAGAGAGCTATCAGACAACACCATCCATTAGAGAGCTATCAGACAACACCATCCATGAGAGAGCTATCAGACAACACCATCCATTAGAGAGCTATCAGACAACACCATCTATTAGAGAGCTATCAGACAACACCATCTATTAGAGAGCTATCAGATGACATCATCCATTAGAGAGCTATCAGACAACACCATCCATTAGAGAGCTATCAGACAACACCATCTATTAGAGAGCTATCAGACAACACCATCCATGAGAGAGCTATCAGACAACACCATCTATTAGAGAGCTATCAGACAACACCATCCATTAGAGAGCTATCAGACAACACCATCCATGAGAGAGCTATCAGATAACACCATCTATTAGAGAGCTATCAGATAACACCATCTATTAGAGAGCTATCAGACAACACCATCCATTAGAGAGCTATCAGACAACACCATCTATTAGAGAGCTATCAGACAACACCATCCATGAGAGAGCTATCAGACAACACCATCCATTAGAGAGCTATCAGACAACACCATCTATTAGAGAGCTATCAGACAACACCATCCATGAGAGAGCTATCAGACAACACCATCTATTAGAGAGCTATTAGAGAGCTATCAGACAACACCATCTATTAGAGAGCTATCAGACAACACCATCTATTAGAGAGCTATCAGACAACACCATCCATTAGAGAGCTATCAGACAACACCATCTATTAGAGAGCTATCAGACAACACCATCTATTAGAGAGCTATCAGACAACACCATCTATTAGAGAGCTATCAGACAACACCATCCATGAGAGAGCTATCAGACAACACCATCCATTAGAGAGCTATCAGACAACACCATCCATTAGAGAGCTATCAGACAACACCATCCATTAGAGAGCTATCAGACAACACCATCCATGAGAGAGCTATCAGACAACACCATCCATTAGAGAGCTATCAGACAACACCATCCATTAGAGAGCTATCAGACAACACCATCCATTAGAGAGCTATCAGACAACACCATCTATTAGAGAGCTATCAGACAACACCATCCATTAGAGAGCTATCAGACAACACCATCCATTAGAGAGCTATCAGACAACACCATCCATTAGAGAGCTATCAGACAACACCATCTATTAGAGAGCTATCAGACAACACCATCCATTAGAGAGCTATCAGATAACACCATCCATTAGAGAGCTATCAGATAACACCATCCATTAGAGAGCTATCAGACAACACCATCTATTAGAGAGCTATCAGACAACACCATCCATTAGAGAGCTATCAGACAACACCATCTATTAGAGAGCTATCAGATAACACCATCCATTAGAGAGCTATCAGATAACACCATCTATTAGAGAGCTATCAGACAACACCATCTATTAGAGAGCTATCAGACAACACCATCCATGAGAGAGCTATCAGACAACACCATCCATGAGAGAGCTATCAGACAACACCATCTATTAGAGAGCTATCAGACAACACCATCCATTAGAGAGCTATCAGACAACACCATCTATTAGAGAGCTATCAGACAACACCATCTATTAGAGAGCTATCAGACAACACCATCTATTAGAGAGCTATCAGACAACACCATCCATTAGAGAGCTATCAGACAACACCATCCATTAGAGAGCTATCAGACAACACCATCCATTAGAGAGCTATCAGACAACACCATCTATTAGAGAGCTATCAGACAACACCATCTATTAGAGAGCTATCAGACAACACCATCTATTAGAGAGCTATCAGACAACACCATCTATTAGAGAGCTATCAGACAACACCATCTATTAGAGAGCTATCAGACAACACCATCTATTAGAGAGCTATCAGACAACACCATCTATTAGAGAGCTATCAGACAACACCATCCATTAGAGAGCTATCAGACAACACCATCCATTAGAGAGCTATCAGACAACACCATCTATTAGAGAGCTATCAGACAACACCATCTATTAGAGAGCTATCAGACAACACCATCTATTAGAGAGCTATCAGACAACACCATCCATGAGAGAGCTATCAGACAACACCATCTATTAGAGAGCTATCAGACAACACCATCCATGAGAGAGCTATCAGATAACACCATCTATTAGAGAGCTATCAGACAACACCATCTATTAGAGAGCTATCAGACAACACCATCCATTAGAGAGCTATCAGACAACACCATCCATTAGAGAGCTATCAGACAACACCATCCATTAGAGAGCTATCAGACAACACCATCCATTAGAGAGCTATCAGATAACACCATCCATTAGAGAGCTATCAGACAACACCATCTATTAGAGAGCTATCAGACAACACCATCCATGAGAGAGCTATCAGACAACACCATCCATTAGAGAGCTATCAGACAACACCATCCATGAGAGAGCTATCAGATAACACCATCTATTAGAGAGCTATCAGACAACACCATCCATTAGAGAGCTATCAGACAACACCATCTATTAGAGAGCTATCAGACAACACCATCCATTAGAGAGCTATCAGATAACACCATCCATTAGAGAGCTATCAGACAACACCATCTATTAGAGAGCTATCAGACAACACCATCTATTAGAGAGCTATCAGACAACACCATCCATTAGAGAGCTATCAGACAACACCATCCATTAGAGAGCTATCAGATAACACCATCCATTAGAGAGCTATCAGACAACACCATCCATGAGAGAGCTATCAGACAACACCATCTATTAGAGAGCTATCAGACAACACCATCCATTAGAGAGCTATCAGACAACACCATCTATTAGAGAGCTATCAGACAACACCATCTATTAGAGAGCTATCAGACAACACCATCCATTAGAGAGCTATCAGACAACACCATCTATTAGAGAGCTATCAGATAACACCATCTATTAGAGAGCTATCAGACAACACCATCTATTAGAGAGCTATCAGACAACACCATCTATTAGAGAGCTATCAGACAACACCATCTATTAGAGAGCTATCAGATAACACCATCTATTAGAGAGCTATCAGACAACACCATCTATTAGAGAGCTATCAGACAACACCATCTATTAGAGAGCTATCAGACAACACCATCTATTAGAGAGCTATCAGACGACACCATCCATTAGAGAGCTATCAGATAACACCATCCATTAGAGAGCTATCAGATGACACCATCCATTAGAGAGCTATCAGACAACACCATCCATTAGAGAGCTATCAGACAACACCATCTATTAGAGAGCTATCAGACAACACCATCTATTAGAGAGCTATCAGACAACACCATCCATTAGAGAGCTATCAGACAACACCATCTATTAGAGAGCTATCAGACAACACCATCCATTAGAGAGCTATCAGATAACACCATCCATTAGAGAGCTATCAGACAACACCATCCATTAGAGAGCTATCAGACAACACCATCCATTAGAGAGCTATCAGACAACACCATCCATTAGAGAGCTATCAGACGACACCATCCATTAGAGAGCTATCAGACAACACCATCTATTAGAGAGCTATCAGACAACACCATCCATTAGAGAGCTATCAGATAACACCATCCATTAGAGAGTCAGCAGGGTGCTCTGTGCTCACACGGTTAGCGCTTTGATGCTAATGCTACATTACTGTCATCTTGTTGTCATGTCTCCTCCAGGCCTGCAGAGGGAGATCATCGTGGACGACCTGCCTCACCCCTTCGGTCTCACTCAGTACCGAGACTTCATCTACTGGACCGACTTCAACCTGCGCAGCATCGAGCGTGCGGACAAGCGCAGCGGACTCAACCGCACTGTGGTGCTGCAGGTACACGCCCACTTCCTCTTTTTGTCTTACCTGGAGACGACTTTTTTCTGAATAAATGTCCTCTCCGTGTCCTCAGGGCCAGCTGGAGCTCATGCTCGACATTCTCGTGTTCCACTCGTCCCGTCAGGAGGGAACCAACGAGTGTTCCCATAGCAACGGAAACTGCGCCCACCTGTGCCTGGCCACGCCCGCTGGCGCTCAGTGCCGCTGCGCCTCCCACTACACTCTGAACTCGGACGGACGAAACTGCAGCTGTGAGTAGAGAGCAGACACACACACACACACACACATGGAACAGGAAGTGAAGTACAGCGTCCTGTCTCCATGACAACAGTCTCTTCACATTGCCCGCTGCACGCTCCGTTGATGCATGTTTTATATTTTGATCTTTTTATTTCCTTTATTATTTATTTCCTGTGTGTGACCTGTATGTGTGTGTGTGTGTGTGTGTGTGTGTGTGACCTGTGTGTGTGTGTGTGTGTGTGTGACCTGTGTGTGTGTGTGTGTGTGTGTGTGTGTGTGTGTGTGTGTGTGTGTGTGTGACCTGTGTGTGTGTGACCTGTGTCTGTGTGTGTGTGTGACCTGTGTGTGTGTGTGTGTGTGTGTGTGTGTGTGTGACCTGTGTGTGTGTGTGTGTGTGTGTGTGTGTGTGTGTGTGTGTGTGTGTGTGTGTGTGTGTGTGTGTGTGTGTGTGTGTGTGTGCAGCTCCCTCCAGCTTCCTGCTCTTCAGCCAGAAGGCGAGTATCAGCCGGATGGTTCTGGGCGAGCAGAGTCCTGACATCATCCTGCCCATCCACGTCCTGAGGAACGTCCGCGCCGTCAACTACGACCCGCTGGACCGGCTGGTGTACTGGCTGGACGGCCGGCAGAACATCCGCCGGGCGAGAGACGACGGCGCCATGGTAACGACTCACACAGCTGGAGGATTATCAAAGAGGATGAAAACACTTTTAATGTTTATTATCTTTGTTCTTAAAGTCAGATTTAATAATAATGATAATAATAATACGTTTCATTTATAATACGGTCACTTCCTCCCCTCATTACGCCGCCAACATTCAGACTGAAGGAGAAACATCACAGGGCGGTAAATATCACCGCGTAAAACGGCGCTCTGAACCGAGCTAACATGTGATGCAGGAAGTGGTTAAAAACTATTGTTTTGTACAGCACTTTGATTTAAAGCGCTTCGTAAACAAATAATACTTATTATATTATTATGACATCCCGTGTTGACCATGTGACCTGTGCGTCCTGCAGTCCTCCATGATCGTCAGCAGCAGCGTTCAGGACAACCAGCTCCACGACCTCAGCCTGGACCCCTACAGCCGCCATCTTTACTGGACCTGTGAGACCACCAACACCATCAACGTGCAGCGCATGGACGGACACACAGTGGGCGTGGTCCTGAAGGACGACACGGACAAACCGCGAGCCATCGTGGTCAACGCCGAGAAAGGGTAAGAAAGGAGCGTTTTGAACGCAGACGTGTTGTGCTCTACGTTTAGAAAGGATCGACTCGGGGTGAACACGGCGTGCGTCTCTCTGCAGGTACTTGTACTTCACCACGGTTCAGGAGCGCTCGGCTAAGATCGAGGGAGCGAGTCTGGACGGGACGGAGAGAGAGTCTCTGTTCACCACGGGACTCATCCGACCCGTCGCCCTCGCTCTCGACAACAAACTGGGGAAACTGTTCTGGGTGGACGGAGACCTCAAACGCATCGAGAGCAGCGACCTGACAGGTGAGAGATTTTAAACATCGTAGTCGCTTCACCTCTTTTTTTATTTATTCAACCAGGTTGGTCCCATTGAGATTAAAAACCTCTTTTTCAAGGGAGACCTGGTCGAGACAGGCAGCAGCAAAAACACAAAGTTACAGACGGAAACACAAAGAGAGACAAAGTACAATTTACAAAACACAACATTTAGATTAAAATAGAACCATCTATGAGTCTTATCTGAGAATCAGTTGTTCAAACAGCCGAGCTGAAACATCCACATCCTATTGAACAGGGGTCCCCAAACTTTTTTCTTTGAGGGCCACATAACTTTGCCTTTCTCTGACGGGGCGCCAGGGTCTGTCTGTAACAGAAAATAACATGTGCTGCAGTGACTACCGGTATTATTGTGGCGATAGATTTTATTATGATTATATATTTGCTATGCCTACTGATGCTAGTGTAGTTTCAGGATATTTGTTTATTATGCCTAATGCTAGATCATTTTATTATTTTGTTATGCATTTTGTCACAGCCAGTCTCAAAGACTGATGCAAATGTTCATCGGTAAGTCTTGATCTCATCGGAGTTTTCAGCAGTTTCATGTGTGAAAAGGTTTGCTCGCAGATATATGTGCTGCCAAAAAGTGTGGACATCTTCATAGCATGCTTTTTGATGTTTGGGTAATTGTCTTTTGGGAGTGCCACATAGAATCCAATGCGTCTTTCAAAGCAACACAATTTTGTAACTCGCCAACTCAAACTGATAAGAAGGCAGGGCTTCGTCAATGTCGGCAACAAAGGGGTTCTGGAAAAGACGGATTTCTTTCGAGTGAACATGTAATTCACGGAATCACGCACCAAACTCCGTCTTCAGTATTTCCAGTGCTTCCAAACACTCTTCAGTTGGAAACGGGACCGCTGGTTTCTCAGCAGAGAGTTTTTGGGTAGCAGGGAGATGGGTGAAGTTTTGCTTTTGCACCTGTCCCACGATCAGCACTAGTTTCACCTCAAATGGTTTTATTTGGGAATATCACAAATCAGCTTCCCCTTGCCTTGGAGCTGCAAGTGAAGGCCCTTTAACAGTTCTGTCACGTCCGATAAAAAAGTAAGGTACCATTTCCAAAATAATCATTTGTCCACTGCTGGTTAAATATCCTGCATTCCGAATACATTTTTTGTGTTGTTGAGGTTTCTAGCCGGCTCGCTTCTCCTGATCGGCCTCGGATTTGCTATCAACACGGAATGTCACTTGACGTCAAATGTCACGTTCTGTGTGTTTGTGAAAAAGTTACTTACTAATTAATTTACGAATAGATAAGATTGAAAATAGTTAACAGTTAAGGAACATTTTATTTAAAAAGCCAGACTTTTACAGGTCTATGATAAAAATTAAAAAAAATAATAATAATAATTTTCAAAATGCGATTTTGGAATTGTTCTGAGGGCTGGGCCAAATATGGGGAGGGGCCGTATCCGGCCGCGGGCCGTAGTTTGGGGACCCCAGCTATAGAATCTGCTTCCATGTCTTTCATTTTAGTTTTAAAACATTTAAGGACACCGGCTCCTTGAGCTTTAAGTCATTCTGTAACAGATTCCAGGCTGAGGGTGCAGAGTACCCAAAAGCCCTTTCACAATTTCTGTCCGAGTGTTTGGGACAGAGAGCATAAAAACATGCATGATAAAAACAGATAGAGAGGAAGCAGATATATATAAAGGTGTACCAGTGTATGAGCCTACTGGTCGCTGAAGCTTTGTGAATTTGATATCAGATCGGAGAGTTTCATTCTCATCTCAGAGAATCTTCTGATGCTCGAGGCTCTGGCGTGCTGACGGTTCATTCTGTCCCCCTCAGGAGCCAATCGCATCGTCCTCCAGGACTCCAACATCCTGCAGCCGATGGGTCTGACCATCCTGGGAGATCACCTGTACTGGATCGACCGGCAGCAGCAGATGATCGAGAGGGTGGACAAACTGACTGGGGACGGACGCACGCGCATCCAGGGACGGATCTCATACCTGACCTCCGTCCAGGCTGTGGACGAGATGGATCCTCAGGAGTTCGGTAAAGACCTCATGATCTAATCCATACCGTGATAAAGAAGAAGATGATTTAACCTGGATCCTGTTGTTACATCTTTTACACTCAAATATTGAATAATTATCAGGAATTTAACCATTTAAATGCCAGAATCATGTAATCAAACTGGCATTTAAAGGGTTAAATTCCTGATAATTATTCAATATTTGACAGTTTTGAGCAGGGCTGAAGTTGTTTAAGAGATTTATGCACAAAAAAGTAGAAAAAAATATTAAATCTGTTTTATTTTTGTAGTAGTTTTTGTAAATTGGACGTTTTCGCCCTCCAATGTCCAAACAGGGAACTACATTTGAAATCTGATGCTACACAAAAACTAACAATGCTTCAAAGTCAATATTTTGGATAATCTTTGACATATCCAATCCTATCCAATCTAATTTTTGTGTTTTTTTCTTAAATAACAACATTGACATCAAGTAATCAAACTGGCATTTAAAGGGTTAAATTCCTAAAAAAAAATTGAATGTTTGGTAGTTTTGAGCAGGGCTGAAGTTGTTTAAGAGATTTATGCAGAAAAAAGTAGAAAAAAATATCAATCTGTTCTATTTTTATATCAGTTTTTTGTAAGTGGACATTTTTTGTCCTTAGTGACTTCAGAGGGTAGTGAATTAAACTGAGGGTTAAATGTTCATCTCTGCAGGGAGGCTGGGTTTAATGTTTAGAGCGAGTTTTTATTGAATAGGTTTACGTTTAAAAAGAAGTGAAAACCTTTAGAGTTAGGTTTAGTTTTGTTTGTTCAGTTTGAGTGATTGGGCCATTTCTTTTCTCCAGCATCACATCCTTGTTCCCGTGACAACGGCGGCTGCTCTCACATCTGCATCGCCAAAGGAGACGGCACGCCTCGATGCAGCTGTCCCATGCACCTGGTGTTACTGCAGGACCTGCTGCACTGTGGAGGTAAACAAACAAACAAACAAACATCAGGATGGTGGTGCAGTCACATTCAGCTTCACCTGTAAACCCACACAGAGGTTCAAACCTCCTCAGGTGGTTTGAGACGAGGGCTGTGGAGGACAGTCTAACGCTCTGTGTCAGCACTCAGACGTACCAGATGGTTCTCTCAGAAAGGTATTCAAGTTACCCTAAAATCCAGAATCGAAGTCTCTCCCGTATATAAGACGCAGTCTGTTCCATCTGTGGATCATCGGGTCAGGTAGTGTGCAGCTGTGTAGCTCTTGTAGTACCATCTGTTTCCACCAGGTGGAGTTTGTAATCCTGCAGGCTACCTGTAGACCCACAGCCTGTGAGGGGTGCAGCGTGATGGTGAGGGTCTCAGTATTTTATACCGCTATATAGGACGCAGCCAACATCCAAGGGGAACATTTAGTATCAAAAGTATGAAGTCTTATACACCGGATTTGATGGTAAACGTTCACCTTCACTCTCCTCACTCCTTCATCTTCTGAAGCAGTTAAACTCATGTTCATCTTTATTTATGGTATTAAAGTTAAAGTGGACATTCATCAACTATGCTGCTGAAGATGCTCTTTCAAATTGAAGGAAAGGGATTAAATCCCCTGTAAGATCAGAGTTCAGACAACACTGACCGGTGAAAGGTTACACAGGCCGCAAGGATTTACACAAAGTACACAAAGTAACCAGTTTACCCAGTTTACCCCAGTTTACACAGTTTACACAGTTTAACCAGTTTAACCAGTTTACACAGTTTAACCAGTTTACACAGTTTAACCAGTTTACACAGTTTACACAGTTTACACAGTTTAACCAGTTTACCCAGTTTAACCAGTTTACAGAGTTTAACCATTTCAACCAGTTTACACAGTTTAACCAGTTTACACAGTTTAACCAGTTTAACCAGTTTACACAGTTTACACAGTTTACACAGTTTAACCAGTTTACACAGTTTAACCAGTTTACACAGTTTAACCAGTTTAACCAGTTTAACCAGTTTACACAGTTTAACCAGTTTAACCAGTTTAACCAGTTTAACCAGTTTACACAGTTTACAGTGTCCTAACAGAAAGGTGAGATGAGAGACTCAGGACTAATTCAACGAATACCCCTTTCTCACTCCTCCTTCTCCTCCTCCTCCTCCTCCTCCTCCTCTTCCTCCTCCTCTTCCTCCTCCTCCTCCTCTTCCTCCTCTTCCTCCTCCTCTCCTCCTCCTCCTCCTCTCCCTCCTCCTCCTCCTCCTCCTCTTCCTCCTCCTCCTCCTCCTCTTCCTCCTCCTCCTCCTCTCCCTCCTCCTCTTCCTCCTCCTCCTCCTCCTCTTCCTCCTCCTCTCCTCCTCCTCCTCTTCCTCCTCCTCTTCCTCCTCCTCCTCCTCTTCCTCCTCTTCCTCCTCCTCTCCTCCTCCTCCTCTTCCTCCTCCTCCTCCTCCTCTTCCTCCTCCTCTCCTCCTCCTCTTCCTCCTCTTCCTCCTCCTCTCCTCCTCCTCCTCCTCTCCCTCCTCCTCCTCCTCCTCCTCTTCCTCCTCCTCTTCCTCCTCCTCCTCCTCCTCCTCCTCCTCCTCCTCTCCCTCCTCCTCTTCCTCCTCCTCCTCCTCCTCTTCCTCCTCCTCTCCTCCTCCTCCTCCTCCTCCTCCTCTTCCTCCTCCTCTTCCTCCTCCTCCTCCTCTTCCTCCTCTTCCTCCTCCTCCTCCTCCTCCTCTTCCTCCTCCTCTCCTCCTCCTCCTCCTCTCCCTCCTCCTCCTCCTCCTCCTCTTCCTCCTCCTCCTCCTCCTCTTCCTCCTCCTCTCCTCCTCCTCCTCCTCCTCTTCCTCCTCCTCCTCCTCCTCTTCCTCCTCCTCTCCTCCTCCTCCTCCTCTCCCTCCTCCTCCTCCTCCTCCTCTTCCTCCTCCTCCTCCTCCTCTTCTCCTCCTCTTCCTCCTCCTCTCCTCCTCCTCCTCCTCCTCCTCCTCCTCCTCTCCTCTCCCTCCTCCTCCTCCTCCTCTTCCTCCTCCTCTCCCTCTCCCTCCTCCTCTTCCTCCTCCTCCTCCTCCTCCTCTTCCTCCTCCTCTTCCTCCTCCTCCTCCTCTTCCTCCTCTTCCTCCTCCTCTCCTCCTCTCTCCTCCTCTCCTCTTCCTCCTCCTCCTCCTCCTCCTCCTCCTCTCCTCCTCTCCCTCCTCCTCTTCCTCCTCCTCCTCCTCCTCTTCCTCCTCCTCTCCTCCTCCTCCTCCTCCTCTTCCTCCTCCTCCTCCTCTTCCTCCTCTTCCTCCTCCTCCTCCTCCTCCTCCTCCCTCCTCCTCCTCCTCTTCCTCCTCCTCTCCTCCTCCTCCTCCTCTTCCTCCTCCTCCTCCTCCTCCTCTCCCTCTCCCTCCTCCTCCTCCTCCTCTTCCTCCTCCTCTCCCTCTCCCTCCTCCTCTTCCTCCTCCTCCTCCTCCTCCTCTTCCTCCTCTTCCTCCTCCTCTTCCTCCTCCTCTCCTCCTCCTCCTCCTCCTCTTCCTCCTCCTCCTCCTCCTCCTCTCCCTCTCCCTCCTCCTCCTCCTCCTCTTCCTCCTCTCCTCCTCTCCTCCTCCTCTCCCTCTCCCTCCTCCTCTTCCTCCTCTTCCTCCTCCTCCTCTTCCTCCCCCTCAGAGCCTCCCACCTGCTCCACAGAGCAGTTCACCTGCACCACGGGCGAGATCGACTGCATCCCATGGCGTGGCGGCTGTGACGGTTTCGCTGAATGTGATGACAGCAGCGACGAGGAGAACTGTCCCGTCTGCTCGGCGTTTCAGTTCCAGTGTGATAAAGGCGGCTGCATCGAGGCTCAGCGCCGCTGCAACGGAGAACCCGACTGTGCCGACCACTCAGACGAGCAGGACTGTGAGAGTATGTTCAATAAGCTGAAGATCTGAAACATGAACTGATCCAGCAGCTACGATAAACATTCAGTGTTTTTATTCATTAAAGGCTTTAAATGTAGACATCAAGTATCTCCTCTGAAAATAACTCTGAGTCATGACTGTCTACAATGGGTGTAACACCCGAGTCCCACTGTCTGTGATGTTTTCAGAGTTTTCAGAGTCCTATCTTCACTTTGTTTACATCGCCGGGACGGCCGGCTGACTCCTCCCCTCGTGTATAAAAGTTGTTTAATTGAGGGACTAGAGAAAAGAAGAATAACATACTGTACTCACTGCTTAACTGTGTTTCTAGATCACGCTCATTTCAGGTAAATTTACATGCAGTGTGAAGATACCAGCAGAATAAAGATCGCTAGCATTAGCATGCTAACACAACAATGCAGCGCGAGTTGTTTTGGTTTCATGCTGGTGCTCAAGGGCGACATCTGCTGGATCAAAAAATCACATATAAAGAGTTTAATGAGGAAGGTTCATATCAGAGAAAGTATTTCATTAATGTTCAGGTTGTAGAAACTCTTCTTCTGCTGAAACATGAAATCTGCAGCGATAGATCTTTTCCACACCTGGTGATAAAAACAAACTAACCTTCTGTCCCGTCTGCTTCGTCCTGCAGCCATCTGTCCTCCCAATCAGTTCCGCTGTGGAGACAATCAGTGCATCACCAAGAAACAGCAGTGTGACAACTACTCCGACTGTCCTGACGGCTCCGATGAGCTCGCCTGCGGTAACGTTCAAATATTCCTGCATCAAGTGTTTACGCTTTCTCTCTCTCTCCTCTCCGGTTTGTTTCTGACCGTGTCCCTTTTTTTAATCTCGTCTGCAGAGTTTGTGTCTCCTCCATCCAGCGGCATCCCGAACACCGGTCCAAACACCGTCGGCCCCGTCATCGCCATCATCCTGCTCGTCTTTGTGAATAGGCGGGGCTTATTTGTGTGCCAGCGGGTGGTGTGTCGACGCTACAAGGGCCCCAGTGGGACTTTTCCTCACGAGTACATCAGTGGAACGCCGCACGTTCCCCTCAACTTCATCGCCCCGAGCAGCTCGCAGCACGGCACCTTCCAAGGTAAAAAAGAACACACATTCACACACTGATGGTAGAGGCCGCTGAGTAAAGAGTCCGTCAGTATTAACTCATCCACTCACACACATTCACACACTGATGGTAGAGGCTGCTGAGTAAAGAGTCCATCAGTATTAACTCATCCACTCACACACATTCACACACTGATGGTAGAGGCTGCTGAGTAAAGAGTCCATCAGTATTAACTCATCCACTCACACACATTCACACACTGATGGTAGAGGCTGCTGAGTAAAGAGTCCATCAGTATTAATTCATCCATTCATACACATTCACACACTGATGGTAGAGGCCGCTGAGTAAAGAGTCCATCAGTATTAACTCATCCACTCACACACATTCACACACTGATGGTAGAGGCTGCTGAGTAAAGAGTCCATCAGTATTAACTCATCCACTCACACACATTCACACACTGATGGTAGAGGCTGCTGAGTAAAGAGTCCATCAGTATTAACTCATCCACTCACACACATTCACACACTGATGGTAGAGGCCGCTGAGTAAAGAGTCCGTCAGTATTAACTCATCCATTCACACACATTCACACACTGATGGTAGAGGCCGCTGAGTAAAGAGTCCATCAGTATTAACTCATCCATTCACACACATTCACACACTGATGGTAGAGGCCGCAGTGTAAAGAGTCCATCAGTATTAACTCATCCATTCATACACTGATGGTAGAGGCCGCTGAGTAAAGAGTCCATCAGTATTAACTCATCCATTCACACACATTCACACACTGATGGTAGAGGCCGCAGTGTAAAGAGTCCATCAGTATTAACTCATCCATTCACACACTGATGGTAGAGGCCGCTGAGTAAAGAGTCCATCAGTATTAACTCATCCACTCACACACATTCACACACTGATGGTAGAGGCCGCAGTGTAAAGAGTCCATCAGTATTAACTCATCCATTCATACACATTCACACACTGATGGTAGAGGCTGCTGAGTAAAGAGTCCATCAGTATTAACTCATCCACTCACACACATTCACACACTGATGGTAGAGGCTGCTGAGTAAAGAGTCCATCAGTATTAACTCATCCACTCACACACATTCACACACTGATGGTAGAGGCTGCTGAGTAAAGAGTCCATCAGTATTAACTCATCCACTCACACACATTCACACACTGATGGTAGAGGCCGCTGAGTAAAGAGTCCATCAGTAATAACTCATCCATTCACACACATTCACACACTGATGGTAGAGGCCGCTGAGTAAAGGAGGATTTGAAAGATGTAAGACTCTCTGTTGTATTCCTGGAGCGTCCGCCATGTTTTTTTAATAATAAAACCAATGAAACATGAGTCATGTGTTTTTATGACTGTGTGTGTGTGTGCAGGTATTTCCTGTGGGAAGTCCATGA
This sequence comes from Labrus bergylta, assembly GCF_963930695.1. Classification (NCBI taxonomy): domain Eukaryota; kingdom Metazoa; phylum Chordata; class Actinopteri; order Labriformes; family Labridae; genus Labrus; species Labrus bergylta. The sequence continues at coordinate 33,286,023 of NC_089201.1, read as the reverse complement.
TGAGCTCGGTCAGCCTGATGGGCAGCAGCAGCAGCGGAGCGCCGCTCTACGACAGGAACCATGTGACCGGAGCCTCGTCCAGCAGCTCCTCATCAACCAAGGGAGCCTTCTACCCTCAGGTCCACACACACACACACACACTCACACACACACACACACACACACACACACACACACACACACACACACACACACACACACACACTCACACACACACACACACACACACACACACACACACACACACACACACACTCACTCACACACACACACACACACACACACACACACACTCACACACACACACTCACACACACACACACACACACACACACTCACACACACACACACACACACACACACACACACACACACACACACACACACACTCACAGCTGTTTCCTCTCCACGGTGAAATAACACCTGAATATTTTCATATTTTTGTTCATGCAGATCCTGAACCCTCCTCCGTCCCCGGCCACAGACCGCTCTCTCTACAACGCAGAGATCTTCTACTCCTCCAACAGTCCCTCCACCACCAGATCATACAGGTAACACACACACTCACATACAGGTAACACACATACAGGTAACACACATACAGGTAACACACATACAGGTAACACACACACTCACATACAGGTAACACACATACAGGTAACACACACACTCACATACAGGTAACACACTTACAGGTAACACACATACAGGTAACACACATACAGGTAACACACATACAGGTAACACACTTACAGGTAACACACATACAGGTAACACACACACTCACATACAGGTAACACACTTACAGGTAACACACATACAGGTAACACACATACAGGTAACACACATACAGGTAACACACATACAGGTAACACACACACTCACATACAGGTAACACACATACAGGTAACACACACACTCACATACAGGTAACACACATACACACATACAGGTAACACATACAGGTAACACACATACAGGTAACACACATACAGGTAACACACATACACACATACAGGTAACACATACAGGTAACACACACCTGTCTCTGCTACCTGTCCCCCATAGAGCTCTTGAATATTTTGTCTCCTCCCCTCAGACCGTATCATCCCGTCAGAGGAGCAGCCCCGCCCACAACGCCCTGCAGCACGGACGTCTGCGACAGCGACTACACCCCCCACCACCTGCCGGCCGGGCTGGCATCGTCGGCGGGCCGCTGGAAGGCTGTGGGCCACGGGGGCCACGGCAAGCACAACAAGTACTACATGGACCTCAATTCAGACTCGGACCCGTACCCTCCACCCCCCACCCCCCGCTCACAGTACCTGTCAGCCGAGGAGAGCTGCCCCCCCTCCCCCTCTACCGAGCGCTCGTACTTCCACCTGTGCCCTCCTCCGCCCTCACCCTGCACCGACTCCTCGTGACCCTCCAACGGCCCCAGAGTCCTGTGAAGAGGGCCGGAGGGGCAGGGGGGGCGGGGTCTGGTCCGGCTCGTGCCAACAATCAGCTCGGACTGACTCAGACCTGCTGGTCCAGCTCCCGTGCCACAGGTCCCACACCTGTCTCATCATTCCAGTCGTCCTACAGCTCTCAGGGTGACCTTCATCACATCAGTCTGTCGCCAGGTGTTCACTCAGGTGTTCACCCAGGTTTTCACTCAGGTGTTCACCCAGGTGTTCACCCAGGTGTTGTTCACTCTCACAGAACGGAGAGGACGAGTGAGCACAGCCAGCTGCTCCCTCTTTAACCTTCATTCCTTCCTCTGCTGGGCCACCAATCTGTCCAATCCCGAGCCAGAATCCTTCCCTCTGAACTCCTTGACATGTTCATGAACTCAGACTGAGCGGTGTGTGTTGATGTGTGCCGACGGTTCGTCCCATCCTTCCTCGCTGCGTCCTTGTTGGCAGGACTGTACATAGTGTTAAGATAATGAAGAGAAAGAATCAGAGAGGAATTATTTTAGTGTTTGTTCACGCTGGCTGATCCTCCGCTCCTCACAAACAGAGGACGTGTGGGCGGTGGAGCGAGGAGCGAGCCGTGGAGGTTTCACTTGATGTAGGACATTAGATGAATTCTCAGACGATGACTGAATGAATGTCAATGAATAAATGAATGAATGAATGAGTGGGGGGAAAAGGGCCACGATCAAAGCAAGGCGGGGCTGAAAATATGATCACAATATTTTTTCTATAATGATCAATATTGATATTTATCTCAATGTAATGATTTGATAATGCTGCCAGTTTGAAGAGTATCCCGGGACGGTGGGCGCCTGAAGAAACCACTTTCACTAAGAATGAACAAAAACAACGGGTGCCTCACTTTTGATCACAGGCTTCCTAAGGCTGTGTTTTATCTTAAAGATCATGAAAACAGATTTAAAAACCACAGAAGGAGGCTGTGTCAGAGGAGAAATTCTGGGTTTGTCAAACACTTGTTAGAAAACACAGTAAGGGGCTGAGAGCCAAGCTGCTGCTAATGATGTTTGCTCAGTCATAAGGTTAAAATCCCTTAGTGTTCCTAGCTCACAAGGTTGATTGTTAGCGACAATATCAGCAGGAGTGTCAAAAACAAACAGAGCCAGTGATAAAAGATAAAAGCCAGTAAAACCTTGATAAAGCTACGTTTTGTTTTCCAAATGCATTCTGGCAAAGCTCAAAGGGCTGCCGGCCGAGCTGCAGCTAACGTCAGCTGTTTCTCTGATAGCTTAAGACCCTTTGATGACTAAAATCCTTCATTCAATTAGAATGTAAAGTGAAGAAAAAAAATGCTAAATCAAACTGTTCCATCTAAAAGAGTCTGTCTGCCCGACCCTTTTTTGCGGACACAGCAGGAGGCCGAGAGTCAAGCTGCTGCAAATGACAATAGCTCCGTTTTATGGTTAAGGTTTCTTCATTGAGGTTTTTACCTTTAGCCGAATTGTCCGAGGAAGTGTCCTCCTGTCCAAAACAAATAGAACCAGTTTTAAAAGCCAGTAAAAGTCTGATAAATCAATTTCAAGTTAAAAATCAGTGTTTTTTAAATGCATTCTGGCAAGGCACTCCGGGCTGCCATCTGAGCTACAGCTAACATTGGTTCAGCTTGTTAATCTGAAAACTTTTAATGACTAAAATCCTTCATTCAATTAGAAGCTAAAGTATAAGAAACTCTAAATGAAACTGTTTCTGCCTCTAAAAAAATGGTGTTGTGCAACCCATTTTTGCGGACACAGCAGGAGTCCGAGAGCCAAGCTACTGCAAATAACATTAGCTCAGTTTTATGGTTAAGGTTTCTTCATTGATGTTTTTACTTTTAGCCGAATTGTCCGAGGAAGTGTCCTCCAAACAGCCAGTTATAAAAGCCAGAAAAAGTCTAGTAAATCAGTGTCATTTTTTTTAATGGTCTTTTTTTGTGGACCGCTAGCCGAGCTGCACTTAACTTTAGCTCAGCTTGTTTCTCTGATGGTTTCAGACTCCTTCATCCAGTTAAAAAACTTACGCACTGCAAAAAAAAGATCCTCTATAAATGTTTCGCTGTCCGATGTGCGAGCTTAAAACCTGCACATTGATTGGCTGTTGTTGCATTCACTTCCACTGTGACGGGAATTCAGATGTTTCTCTATTCAGTAAAAATATCCTCATGAAATTAATCACGATTCTGTATGGAAAACGTTTTAGCACCCGCGCCCCAAACAAAGAGAAGTTGGGTTTTTTTTTTTAAAGTGCCCCTCACATTTCAAACTGGGATTTCTTCTGTGGTTAAATGTTGAACCTTATGAGGTGGTCGAGCTTTTCAACACGAACACGTCTCCTAACATACCAAATGACTTGTAAAGCTATTGTACATACGTGTAATGAAGTCAGTGATCTGAATCTGAACCTCTTCCATCATTCACCTTCGTCTTCCCGTTTACCAAAAGTCTGTTTGCTGCTATCGTGTACATACTCTATGACGATTACACAGAGAGACCCAAATGACCACGTTCATACTGACCATAGATCATGAAGCTATTTTACACTTAACAGATTATTCTTATAGCGACTTTTTTGTATTTCTGTTTGTGTGTAGACCATTTTGTGTGTTTCTGTGTCATGTTTGTAGGTTTGAAGGAGTTTGTAAGAAATGGGTTTAAAGAGTTCCCGCCGAGACGTTCCCACGCTGTCCCTAATTCTCAGATATTTCCTCAACAGAAAAAAAAAAGCTGGAGAAGATTAAACTCATTAATCTTTATTTGTAAAGCGCCAATTCATAACAAGAGTTACCTCGAGACTTAAAGATCAGACGTGATAATATGCAGGAAGGATTCCTCCTTTGTATTCCTCTCGTTCATATTGTCCCCACTTCCTCCCTGCTGAGGTCAGAGGTCGTGCAGGAATGAGGACGGAGGTGGTTAAGGGGACGACACAGACTGATGGTGGACGCTGGGCGTCAGGGCTGTCGGGTGGTAGCAGTGACAGATCACCTCACTGTAGGTTGTTGGAGCTTCGTCTACTGGAAAGCCCGGCTGCTGCTGCCGGGACGAGGCCCTGGAGGGGGGGATGTACTCAGACCTGATGAAAGGTTAATTTACTCTCAGGTGACGGCTTCACTGCGTCCTACGGAAGAGGATTAGGGCAACTGAAAAAAAGAAATTTTGGTTTCTGATTTTTTTTTTTTCACGCTGAGGCCTTCAGTTTGTCAGGTGCAGCAGCTCACCTGAGTGACTGCACTTATCTATCGCCTTATTGGTCTTCTGACCTTTTTACATATCAACATTCACCCAGAGATGATTCTCTCACACTCAGCTGTGCCTTCAGGAGCATTTTAGACCCGTCCAGTTCGGCATCAAACCACCGACAGCGTGTTTGCTGAACCTCCGGCCTTATTCAGGACAAAGTTTGGACCACAGAGTTTTAAAATCTCATCCTGCATTTCATCCGGCTCACAGGAAGTAGACTGCTCTCATCGACCTGACATCAGCTTCCTGTTTCAGACGTCGCTCTCCTCCAGGGTTTGAACGTCTCCAGCGCTACATTAACCAGCAGCAGCTCTGATGCTGATAAAGGTGTCGGCCGTGCGTTAAGGCAGACCTGTTTCTATCATAAAGACGTACATCTATGTGTTTAATGTCGGGTTTCCTGTGTTCCCGCTGGGCGCCACTCCCTAAACAAACAACCAAATTTATGGATGCACTTAAAGAAAAGGGATCGAGAACACGAGCGTGTTTGAGAAGGAAGGAGAATATGTCGGTTGTAGAGTCGACTGTTAGTGTGTCTCAATCCTCCACCAGGAATCAGCGTGTGTGTCAGCGTGGTTATTTTTCCGTTTCCGTGGGAACTCTTTACCTCGTCCGTATTTCAGGCCGCCGGCCTCGCCTCAAACCACTGTGTCAGTAAAACTCCTTAAAACCTGTTTTTTGTTGTCTCAGCTAAAAATGCTTTGTGTAATTCACACGTGACAAATTTTTGTATCAAAAGCATTTTCATATAATAAAGGTTCTATTTTAAGGAATGATGCGTGTTTGATTTGAAGGTCTGTGAACTACGGTGGCCCTGAAGGTCAACTGCGAAAACTTTTCCTAAAAACGCAAAAAAATGTAATTAAAGCACGACTTAAATGATAAAGGTATCTTACTATCTGATCAGACATTAAGGAAACATGTTGAAGTGCTGGCTTCTCTGACAACAATGCAGCAGCCAGTATGTCCTCCTTCTAACTTTAGATTCTGCTCCTGAATGCTCTGGATTTGTTTGGACCAGAGAAGGTAGGCGCTTTAAGACACGCCCCCACACAAGCCCCTCGGTTTGTCAGATATGAGAGCAGTTATCAGGTCAACAGGTGTTGCAGTGATGGAAGCGGTCAAGAGAAGTGGTTCAGATAGAAGTGATTGTACCCGACCTAAAAAGCCTCTGCATGTTTCTAATAAGCTCCACGAGCAGAAACGTGCTCAAACTAGGATCAATATTGGAGATGCTTTTGAAAAATGGAGAGAGGTTAGAACACAGAAAGGTTTACAGACCCATGCAGAGCTGGATAAACACTGAAGCTTCAGAGTCCACCACGTGATGACCTGAGTGAGCATCCACTCTAGAGAGGAGGGGGAGACAGCTCTCTATGATGTTTAGAATTCAGACTGCAGTACCCATTTTAAACAATAGGGGTCAGAGCTACATACTGCTCCTTTAAATGCAAAAACATTTTGTGAAACGTAAAATAAACATTTCACAAAATATTAAAGTGTAACAGGCCGTAGTGTAATGTGAGTTTGTGTGTCTCTCTCCAGGTGCAGCTCACTGATCACCTGTGCCCACTCTGCCGTCAGGGGGCGGAGCATAAAGAGCCGGAGGGAGTGGGCAGTCAGTGCCAGAGGACCATTTGGCTGCTGTGTTGCAGAAGAGTTTCTGAAGTCCTCACTGATCGTTGTTTTTCTTTGCAGGGGGTTGATTGTTGAAAGTATTTTGTTGTCGGCTTCTGAGAGATGAGATGAGATGAGATTCAACTTTATTGTCATTACACATATACAAGTATAGAGTAACGAAATGAGGTTTGGCATCTCACCAGAAGTGCAAATAAGCAGAAAGTGCAAGAGTCTGTGCTATGTACAGTAATTACAAAATCTACAGATGTAGACTAAAAAAAGTGAATTATTGGGTAAATCTGGATGGCTGGATTAATGGGATGCTATAAATATAAATATAAGTATATTCTTAGGATTATGATATACAGATTAAGGTGCAGTGAGCATGCTCTACTAGTTTACAGATAATATACAGAATATGGACATATTGTACAGCTCGATAACTTATTGAGGTGATATGAACATACTATAATACAATAATACAGGTGGATGAGAGATGTGTGTGTGTGACCAGGAGGAGTGGTGGGGGTGAGGTGATGTGCAGGGGAAGGGGGCTCAGCGGGGGGCGGAGTTCGGGAGGGAGACAGAGTTCGGAGTTCGGGGGGTAGAGTTCAGTAGAGAAACAGCTCTGGGGAAAAAGCTGTTCCTCAGTCTGCTGGTTCTGGTCCGGAGGCTTCTGAAGCGCCTGCCGGAGGGCAGGAGGGTAAACAGTCTGTGGGCAGGGTGGGAGGAGTCTTTAAGGATGCTGTGAGCTCGCTGCAGACAGCGTTTTCTTTGGACATCCTCAATGGCAGGAAGTGGACACCTTGTGATGCGCTGGGCGGTTTTTACCACCCGCTGTAGCGCCTTACGGTCTGCGACAGAGCAGTTTCCGTACCAGACTGAGACACTGCTGGTCAGGATGCTCTCAATCACACAGCGGTAGAAGTTCATCAGTACAGCTGAAGACAGGTGGTGTCTCTTCAGTGTCCTCAGGAAAAAGAGGCGTTGATGAGCCTTCTTAACCAGACTGGAGGTGTTAGTGGACCAGGAGAGGTCCTCTGTGATGTGGGTCCCCAGGAACTTGAAGCTGGAGACACGTTCAACAGCCATCCCGTTGATGTGAATGGGGTTGTGCGTGCTTCCTCTTTCTCTCCTGAAGTCCACGATGAGCTCCTTCGTCTTGCTGGTGTTGAGGAGCAGGTTGTTGTCAGCACACCAGGCGGCCAGATGCTGTACCTCCTCCCTGTAGGCCGTGTCATCGTTGTTGCTGATGAGGCCAATCACCGCCGTATCGTCCGCAAACTTGATGATGGTGTTGGATCCATGTACAGGTCTGCAGTCGTGGGTGAAGAGGGAGTAGAGGAATGGGCTCAGCACACAGCCCTGTGGTACACCTGTGTTGAGTGTGATGGTGGTGGAGCAGGTGTGTCCTGACCTAACATACTGGGGTCTGTTGGTCAGAAAGTCCATTATCCAGTGACGGAGGGAGGTGTTGAAGCCCAGGTCTCCGAGTTTAGTGTTTAACTTGGAGGGGATGACAGAGTTGAATGCTGAGCTAAAATCAACAAACAGCATTCGTGCGTATGTGTTGTTATTGTCCAGATGAGTGAGCACAGAGTGCAGCGCAGTGGAGACTGCATCCTCTGTACTCCTATTGCTGCGGTAGGCAAACTGGAATGGGTCCAGTGTGGGTGGGAGGCAGTTTTTCAGGTGTGCTAGGACCAGTCGCTCAAAGCACTTCATTATGATGGGTGTGAGTGCTACAGGGCGGTAGTCATTCAGGCCTGTCGGGCTGGAGTGTTTCGGCACTGGGACAATGGAGGTGGCTTTGAAGCATGCTGGCACAGCTGCTTGGGCGAGGGACAGGTTGAAGATGTCCGTAAAAACCCCAGTGAGCTGCTCCGCACATGCTCTAAGCACGCGCCCGGGGGTGCCGTCTGGACCAGCAGCCTTTCGAGCGTTGATCCGGCTCAGTGCAGCGTGGACGTCTGTGGAGGTGAGTGAGAGGGGTTGGTTGTCTGCAGGAGGTCTGTTCATGGTCTGTGTCTCTCTGTTGTCTCTATCGAAACGAGCATAAAAGTGATTTAGCTCGTTCAGGAAGGAGACATCTGTGGTTATCGGGGTGGAGTTTCTGGGTTTATAGTCACTGATGGCCTGGATGCCCTGCCACATGCGTCTGGGGTCAGAGTTGGAGAAGTGTTCCTCTACCTTCAGCTTGTAGCAGTGCTTGGCCTTGATGATGCCCCTCCTCAGGTTTGCCCTGGATACGCTGTAGGCCATTGCATCATCTGATCTGAAGGCGGTGTTGCGGGCCTTCAGCAGGAGACGCACCTCCTTGTTCATCCATGGCTTCTGATTTGGGTACGTGGTGATCTGCTTCCATGTTGTAACACTGTCGATGGTGGTATTGATATAATCCAGCACAGAAGAAGTGTAGGTGTCAATGTCTGTGTGAGAGCCCAAGGTAGCCTGAGAAGCAAACATACTCCAGTCTGTGTGATGGAACTTGTCCTGAAGTACAGAGTCTGTCCCCGCTGGCCACACTTTAATCGTTGTTACTGATGGCTTCACACGTTGGATGAGTGGGGAGTACTTGGGGATGAGGAACAAAGAAAGGTGGTCTGACTGTCCCAGGTGGGGGAGGGGGGTCGTGGTGTAGGCTCCTGCGATGTTTGTGTAAACATGGTCCAGAGTTTTGTTTCCTCTTGTATTGCAGGAAACATGCTGGTGAAATTTAGGGAGCACTGTCTTTAAGTTTGAGTGATTAAAATCACCTGCAACTATAAATGCAGCCTCCGGGTGAACAGTCTGTTGTTTACTGATAGCGGTGTAAAGTTCCTTCAGAGCAGCTTTAGCATCGGCATCAGGGGGGATGTAGGCTGCAGTTACAATAGTGGAGCTGAGCTCCCTTGGCTGATAGAAAGGTCTACATTTAACCATGATGCAGCCACCATCTCTTTAGTTGTTGGTGTTTTCTAAAAGAAGCTTGTTTTTGGTCGTGAAGATTTTCTAATTCTGTAAATTAATTATTTTTAAATACAGTATGCCTATACTTAGCTCCTCCTTCTTTTCCCTGTAGGTTTTACTTTTATTTTTTTTTACTCCCCTCATTCGCAGGCCATCTACAGATGTTCTCATTGTGAACGTGTTATTTCAAACCTTAGTTGTCATGTAAATAACGTCAATAACTCTGCCTTTATTACCTGTATTAGTCGTTAATCAGCTGTTAGAGAGGCGCTGACGTCATCCTTAGCTCATTGGGAAAAAACAGATTTAAAAAAAAAAAAAAAAAAAAGTGGGCTCGTCCGGGATTTGAACCCGGGACCTCTCGCACCCAAAGCGAGAATCATACCCCTAGACCAACGAGCCACTGTGCAAAATGGAAAAGAGGTATGAGAATTAAACGTCACTATACGTCACTGTTGGATTATGTGTGGTTAAAGACCGCCCCCTAGTGGTCAAACACGGAAAGGACATTTGATTGAGTTTGAAGCAGATTCTTCTTCTTCCGCTTCTTGTCGGTCTGTGATAAAACAAAACTTCATTTTGATCCAGTTAATATTACAATATAAAAATGTTCTTATATGATATTCACTGAGCTGAAACACGTCAGAAAAATAAATAAATGAATCAGAGTTTTATTTTACATCATATCAGATCCATCAGACTTTAATTGATTTAATCATAAATATAAATATAAAATCTCACACACTGTTTTTTTTTTAAATATTTTTGTATTGTCCCTCTTGAGACGCTTCCTTCTTTGACCTTTTATTTACTGTTTTTTGTTGTTGTTTACTTCGTCGTTTCAGTGCTCATCTATCTAAAAAACGTCCCCATAAATACAACATAATTGTGTAAATATCAAGTGTGAGAACTTTGATAACAAACAAAAAAAGGCAGTAAAAAAAAATATAATCCAGATTTCAGTGAACATGTGTCTAACGTGTGTGAACGATTTCTCCTTCAGACTGATTTGAGTAAATAACTTTACCTAATTGAACATGTTTGAACACTTTTATCTTTAATACCTGCTGCTCTGGTTTCAAATAATCCAATCAATGAACGTTAACTATTACACACTGATTTATTCATCAGTCTGTTGAGGCCCCTCCAACCAGAGTCAGTGCTGTCAGATGGGGCCCCATTAGGGAGTTTTCCATTACAAAATGTGTACACTTTCACATTTTGTTTTGCTGCCCCCTCCTGGTCACCCTGCCTTACCTGCTGACGAGCAGCGCCTCAGGGTGAATCTTGATTTATTCGACTTCATGGGGCAGGAAGTCAGAAATGTTTATATTTCTAAACAGGGCTCGTGAATGTGACAGGATATGATGTCATAGAAATGTTTTTATAATCAGTTAACTTGATCTGTAACACAGAGATTTAGATATGTTAGTTAGAAAAAAACATTTTAAAACAACTACTGTGCACAGTTGGAACACCGATCCCAAATGTGGACCCTGGAGACTCACAATGGGCGGCTGTGGTTCAGTGCGTAGAGCTGTCACCTTTCAATTGGAAGATCAAGGGTTCAATCCCCATGTCAATTTGTTCTTGGGCTCTTGTCCTTAACCCTGAATTGCTCCTTCGTTTCAGTGGTGGTGTTTGAATGGGATTAGTTACTTCTGATGGATGATACTACACAGCAGCCTCTACCATCAGTGTGTGAATGTGTAGGTGTGAAAGAGCTTTGAGTAGTCAGAAGTCTATATAAGCTCAAGGTAGCATTTACCCACAAATTGAGTCCATGAAGTCCAGTCAGTGAACAGAAAGAGTTCCTGATAAACACTGAAGCACATTAACCCTTTATGAACCTACACGTTAACATGATGATGACCTCTGACCTCTGATTCTCTCTCCTCCAGGCGACTCTCAGCTGCGTTCTTCTTCGGCGAGCTTGGAGGGGATTTCCCATGACTGTGTGAATCCCCCCCCCCCCCCCCTCGTAGTAACGTGTCTGTGTAATGACGCCCTCAGGCCTGAGCTCCACAGACTCACGGCGTTACCTTTCTGCTCTTCTTCTGTTTGCTCCATTTTGTGAACAACACAGCTGAAGGTCATTTCCTCTTTCTGTTAAAATAACCTGAACCTTCACTGCTTTTGTCATCAGCACACTGGAAGCTGTCACATGATCTCTGTGCGCCATCATGTCGTCTTTTCTGTATTTTTGACACTTTGTTCACGTCTGCAGGAGAATGCGTGGCATGTGTTCAGCTAGTTTCATAATGAAGGGAGCAGGACCGGGTCTGTGGTATCCCTGCAGACCTGCACCAAGACTCAAATCAGGTCTCCAAACTCTCAGGGAGTATTCACACCTCGTTTAGTTTGCTTGAAACAAACTGAAACCCTGGTGCTCTGCCAGACCCCCTCGGCCTGCTCGATGGCCACGTCCCACCATCAGGTTTATTGACCCCCCTCACAAGAACATCGATCAGGGATCGTAATCAGACTGAACCTAGATTATGGGATTTGTTTAAAGCGGTGTGCGAATGGCAATGAGTTGAACTTTGTTTTCCTATTACTCTGTGTGTATTTGAGGTATACCCATCTTAAAGTCTCTGAAAGCTATTTGTCCGTGTTTGTGTTTATAAGTATTTTCAACACTGGATTAAATGAATTAAAAAGTGATTCAGTGATTTGTAAATGAGTATAATAAAGAACATTCAGATTGAGCTTGAAGACGGCTTGGAGACATGAAAAGAAGTCTGCACCGCGGTCACCTCCAGGGTCATCCCCAGGTGTGGATCTTTTGAGCAGCTGTGAATACAAACCAGACGCCTTTTTGGACGTAACAGGCTCCCGTTGCATCATGGGAAATAATAGCTTGGTGCGCAGCACTGTGTTGTTGTTTAGAGCTCTCCTTCACAGCCGTCTTGCAGCACGTCTTCGTTGTTGCACAATGAGAAGCATCGCATCATAAAACAGACGTTGCATCAAACGCTCCTGCTCTTCACTACGAGTGCAGCACGCAAGAACGCATTGATTGTTTACTTTCACTTTGCAATAACCGCTTTACCCCGCCCCCAGACCTTTCTGTCCAATGATTGAACGATCTTTGCACTCGTGTGCTTTTGTTTACAAATTCTGGTGCAAACGTGAAAACGAACTACATATATGACCCAATGTCGATACAGATTCATGTTTCATGGTGAACTATCCCTTTAAGAGTGGATCTTTATACGACTCCAAACCGCTTCGTTAACCTCTGCAGCTTTGGACCAGACTCGGTCGGACTTTGGGTTGGTGGGACGACTTTAAGGCGATAAAAAATGGAGGGAAACCAGACAAAGAGAGGAAGTGAGAAAAGACAAAAACTACAAAATAAAACAGGAAACACTTAAGAAAAGAGGAGGAAAAAACGCGAGGATACTAATGAGAATTGGAAACAGGAAACACCAGAAACACTACAAAATAAAACAGGAAATGCATTCTATATTTAAGTCAACAGCATAAACTTTGACACCCGGGGTCAGAATGAGATAGTGGGGGGACAAAGTTGTCCAGGTGAGCTGGGAAACTTCCCCTGCAGGTTGTCCAGCTGGCAGACAGGTGCTGAAGGCTGAACAGAGGCAGAGAGAGGTGGAGACCAGCGCTACCACTTTTTTCTGCCCCTTTTATTCTCTCGCTCCGCTCGCCGCTCTGTAATTACACCAGCTGCCTGGAACCTGTGGGTCTCTTTCTCTCTCTGCCTCCCCCGCTATCACCCCCTGTTTTATCTCCCACATTCTTTTAATGTTCCCTCTCCTCCCTCACCGCTGTTCATTCCCACAAGAAAAGTTGAACACCTGCCCGGCGACCACACCTTTGGGCCTCGCACAGAGTAGTGTGACGGGGGTAACGGTGGACACGTTGCTGCAGCACTTTTCATGATGAACTGCTTCAAACTAGAACTAGTATTAGAGACCAACACTTCCTGAGTTGCTTCTTCACACATCCCTCAAAGCCTCACAGAAATATGCAGCAGAAATCCAAGATGGTAGAATGCGTGAAACAGTCCGGCACAAACAAAACAAAAGTAAAAGTGTCTGAAAGCAGCAGGTAAAGCTCACATACAAACAAGTATCCTCAGTTAGTTGATTTGCCACCTAAAATAAACTGGAGATACATTATGTGCATGGAGATGGTAGAGGTGGCGTGCAGACAGTCTAGTTTACCAACACAGCTAGCTAGACTGTTAGCCTTTACCTCGTTAACTACAGTTTACAGACACAGCTAGCTGAGTAGTCACTGCATCACTTCTTTACCCAAACCAGGTTTGACCATATCAACTTTTCTAGATCAATCAGTTCCATGTGACAGATGTCTTAAGTCACATATTTATATTAAATGTTACCAGATTATAATGCCTGTAAATGCAGAAGAATATCTGCACCCTTCACAAAGTGAGATCCAGAGTGATAGACTCATCTCATGCCTACCTGAAGAGAAGGAAGAGAATAGGAAGGTGTCAGAGAGGGAGGAGGGCCGGACTTTCATTCAGTCCGAGAGAAGAGGGAGGTTAAAGAAGGATCACATGTTTCCCACAGAAGAGGACATATGGACAGAACGAGCTGAAACTCCAGCTGAGTTTACATCACTCTCATGTTTCCATCGTGAACGAGTAGAGAGGGAGAACATTTACACACAACACGTTCTCAATGTGAAGAAGGACCAGGGCAAATATTGAAACTCTGCAGTGAACATAACCTGCAGAGTTAAGAAAAAAAGAAGGCTATTTTAGAAGTGCCTTAAACCTGCATTCTTTGGAATGGCCAGCAGGGGGCGATTCCACTGGTTTCAAATCACAGACGGTAAATATGAATGTCTGAATCTTAAGTGACTTCACCCATCTGTTCCTGCAGGGGGAGGCTGCTGCTGTCTCAACCTAAGGACAGGCTGAGAGCTGGAGCTGAGGCGGGTTTTAAACCTCCTGACAAACCGTTACACCGCGCCCACCTGTCAATCAGGTCAGCTACACGCCTTATTGTGAATAACTCTTATCCTTCATCAAATCAAAACTGATGAGTCATCAAAACATTCACCCCCCGTACAGTGTGTGTCCATCCAGACATGAGCTAATCACACCTGTTTGGTTTTTTGAACCAGGCTGTAAACATGTTCATCTCTGCTGTAAAAACAGGCTTTTTAGAATGGGTGTGTATGTGACTTCCTGTGCTTCTGCAGCCAGCCTCTAGTGGACACTCCAGGAACTGCAGGATGTTACACTTCAGCATCGGCTTCATGTTTCAACACTGGAGGTTTCTGTTTGGGTAAAGGTGGCAGTGTTAACTATAAAGCTCTGCAGGAATCACTGATCTTGGTTCTACCTCATACTGTGTAGCTGCCTCCAGCTGGTTTCCACTTCACGTTTGCTGTCTGGTTACTGTCTCTTTAAGAGATGTTGAGTTTCTCCTCATCAGCGTCTGTCACTCACAGACCTCCACTTCAGCTGCTGGTTACTCAGTGAGGAAAGGGGAGAGAAAGATCTGCATACCCTATGAAAACGCTTCAGTCTGCATCCCTACATTATATCACTTTCATTTATAAGAGAAGGAAACTTTAACTCATCAGTAAGAGAGTGTGAGGGAGCGGCTCTGTTCTGTGTTAATCCTCAGCAGAAGTCCGTCCTCTTCACCTCACACATGAACCTGCTGCGTGTGACAGACTGAAGTCCACCTGAAGCTGTGACATCACTCAGACCACTTCATGGTCAGGACAGGTCTGACGGTGGGGGGGGGATGGTTACTTAACCTCAGAAGAGGGTGGAGGTCTGGAGAGGCTCTCCTCTTGAACCCAGCTGCCTCTTGTTTGGCTCTGTGGGTAGATGGAGGCTAACGGTCCCCATCACTTCCAGTGTTTGTGCTAAGCTAAGATAAACACATCAGGCGCTCATTCTGATCTCATGTTTGAGACTTCAGGCCGACGGCTGTTTCAGACAGTCAGGAGGGGAAACTGTGTGACTGACTGATATATCTGTATTTATTTTAGAAATTCTTACCGATTTTTGCAGTCTGTGCTCGCTGCCTCTCGTCAGTGCCGTGGTTTTGTACATGCCCTGCCCCATTGCGTGAACTACAAGATCACAGGAGAACTACAAGATCACAGAGAGAACTACAAGATCACAGAGAGAACTACAAGATCACAGATCACAGGAGAACTACAAGATCACAGAGAGAACTACAAGATCACAGGAGAACTACAAGATCACAGGAGAACTACAAGATCACAGGAGAACTACAAGATCACAAGAGAACTACAAGATCACAAGAGAACTACAAGATCACAGAGAGAACTACAAGATCACAGAGATAACTACAAGATCACAGGAGAACTACAAGATCACAAGAGAACTACAAGATCACAGAGAGAACTACAAGATCACAGGAGAACTACAAGATCACAGAGAGAACTACAAGATCACAGGAGAACTACAAGATCACAAGAGAACTACAAGATCACAGAGAGAACTACAAGATCACAGGAGAACTACAAGATCACAGAGAGAACTACAAGATCACAAGAGAACTACAAGATCACAGGAGAACTACAAGATCACAGAGAGAACTACAAGATCACAGGAGAACTACAAGATCACATGAGAACTACAAGATCACAGAGAGAACTACAAGATCACAGGAGAACTACAAGATCACAGAGAGAACTACAAGATCACAGAGAGAACTACAAGATCACAGAGAGAACTACAAGATCACAGGAGAACTACAAGATCACAAGAGAACTACAAGATCACAGAGAGAACTACAAGATCACAGGAGAACTACAAGATCACAGGAGAACTACAAGATCACAGAGAGAACTACAAGATCACAGGAGAACTACAAGATCACAAGAGAACTACAAGATCACAGAGAGAACTACAAGATCACAGGAGAACTACAAGATCACAGGAGAACTACAAGATCACAGGAGAACTACAAGATCACAGAGAGAACTACAAGATCACAGGAGAACTACAAGATCACAGGAGAACTACAAGATCACAGAGAGAACTACAAGCCCGCCCTAACTCCTCCCCTTCTCTCTGGTCTGATGGGCTCTAAACAGGGGTATCATTTACAGGAAGTAAAGCCCTGTTCCATCTTTATTAATAAATATTTATTTAGGATGATAATGAAGCTGAACTCGCCTCTTTGTTTTGAGTCGGTCATCCTGAACAATCTTTGGGGAACATCTAACACGATTTTACAGCCAATCATCATCAGCCTCGTCATCACACATTAAAGCTCCACAGTCAAACTGTACACTGTATGTCTCATCCTCACTGTATCACAAAACAGATGGACCTTCTATTGAGATGTAAAGCAGGGAAAGATTCACTGATACATCCCATAATAAGCTGTCCTGGTTCAGTGAATGGAGCAGATGTCCAGAGAGCAGCAGGGGCCTCAGAGTGTCCTCTGACTGAAGTCTGCTGCATTCTTCCACTGAAGGTCTCCTCATGATGGAACAGAGACACAGTAACATGATGTTGGTCCTGAGAGTTATTCAGTAAGACTTTCTTTTAGTGTCAGAAAAGAAGCTCTTCATATTTTATAATGACAGCGATAAACCATATGGACCAACACGTATATTTTAACTGAATGGTGATACACGATATCTCCAAATTATTTTCTGTAAACAATTAACAGATTCAGTTTAAAGGGATACTTCACCCGTTGAAACATGAATCTGTGTTGACGTCGGGTCATATGTGTAGAAATGTGAAATACATTTTGAAGTTGGAGCCTTCTTGACTGAGAAAAGACAGAAAGTGTCTTTTTGGCTCATGTGGATGAAAGACACCAAATCCCAGAATGCACAGCACCGCAGGCCACTCCCACTAAGGTCCTCTAGTTCAGAATCAGAAATACTTTATTAATCCCAGAGGGAAATTTGATCGATACAGTTGGTTTATAGATAACAAGTCGAGTAGTTTTTTGCATTTGGTCAAAGTCAGATGAAAAGTAACAAAATGTCAAAACAACAGGCTGATGAAAAATGATGATGGCGGTCTGCATTCAGTCAACCTAATGACAGGCTGAGAGCTGGATCTGAGGAGGGTTTTAAACCTCCTGACAAACCTTTAAAAAAAGTTTTTTTTATGAATGGGTGTGTATGTGACTTCCTGTGCTTCTGCAGAATATTGAGATTTTTAAACGCAGTCTTAAAACTCATTTATTCATTATAAACATTATTGTTTTATTATTGTCTTTTTTATCCTACTACAATTATAAATATTCTTCTCCGATGTATTCATTTTGATATCTTGTTGCTTTAATGTGTCGGATTTTATTTTTTATTTTTTATATATATTTTTTATTTTAATTCTTATTGGTGTGCATTAGTCTCTCAGTGATTTTATAAACTACTTTTTCATCAATAACTTTTCTGCACTCTTGTTAAGCTCTTTGAACTGCAGTTTAATTTGTCTGAAAGGTGCTGTATAAATAACAGGAAACATGTTGTAGTATCACATGCTGGTGGCGTCAGTGTACCTCTGACGCTCTGCAGAGTGACTGACGGTCAGAATGAAAGCAAAAGTCTTTTCTTATCTCAGGAGTTATTAAAGTCCTTCTGCAGTCAGGTGGGATTAAAAACACCGCCGTTACTCTTTAACCATCAAAGACTTTTAGAAGCCACGTCTGATTTTTATTAAACCTGAATAACACTCTGTATCACTAGAGGTCAACGTCACCAGTTACTGATATTTAAAAAGATTTGATTAAACTGCATTCTGAAAATTAAAGAGTCGTAAAAGTAAAGTAATTCCTTTGAATTTAAAATGGATTTGACCAAACTTTGAAGGACTGAGAACCACTGAAACAATGACTACATGTGATAATAGATTTACTGTATGAGCTGTATGATGAAATATCAAGGAATGTTAGAGGTTAGTCATGAGGGATCTCTTGTTTTGGTATTTTTTAATGATTTAAAAAAGATTTTAGACCTGGTTTTATGTCTCTGCAAATATCACAAACTTATTCTCATTTCATTTTTTTTATTTGTTCCGTACATGTCAAAACACTTCACAGAAAAAGAAAAAAACAATTCACACTTTACAGAAAGGAGCAGGGAGAAGAATAAATAAATGTTTTGCCTGCCCCCCCTTACTCAAAAAGAAAACATTAAATGACTGGATGGTCTGTCCAATTACAATCAATGAATTAATACCAACATAAAACAAATCTGATGATTCAGTCTTCACTTCCTCAGACATAAGAAGGAAAACACAAAACACACTAACTGCAAAATATTCTGAGTTGAATAGAACACTTGAAATAGCCAATCTAAATGCTTTGAGCTGTTTTCATTTCAGTTTTGAGCAACATGAAGTCAATATGTGTAATTTAGGGTTAGGGTTATATCATAATGTCATACAGGTCCCACCCAGCATAAGTCAAACATTTCCAGATGTATGACCAGGAAGTTGTCCTTCATGTGCCAGCAATCAAAGTCTGAATAGGAGACTTTACCTGTGTCCGAGTTTACAGTTTGAGTGTGAAGTGTTTCCTTACAAGACAATTTAGATTTTTGATTTTCAAGTCCGTCTGTCCTGTAAAGTAAGCACGCTTCATGGGGAATGGGGAGAGGGGACGATAGTGGGAGTGTTTCCCTTAGAGAAAATAAAACAGCAGATCTCTTGATTTTCTGACTTGTTCAGCCAAGTGGGGTCTGATCGTACCCTGGTCAGGACGTCTTTGAGCTTTGTAAGTGAGAAGAAGGATTTTAAATTTTATAGGGAGCCAGTGCAGGAGTGATGTGGTCCCTTTTCCTGGTTCTGGTCAGTACACGAGCTGCAGCGTTCTGGACTAGTTGAAGAGTCTTTAGAGACTTGCCAGAGCACCCTGACAAAAGAGAGTTAAACTAATCCAACCTGGAGGCAACTTATGCATGAACTAGTTTTTCTGCACACAATCAAAGTGTTGTGTGGTGGATGTCTGTGCAGGTGAGGATGTTGCATTGTGCTCTGTTTGTAACACTAATCTGGGGTTAGGTTACAAATGTGACGAGTGGAAACTGATATTGAACTAAAAAAAAAAACCCTGTGTTCTAGTCACACAATTAAAACAGAGCTTTCAGTTAAACTAAGTAAAACAACATTTTTTAATAAGTCCATCTGTCCATTTACATCCTACATCAGAGGCTGAAAGTTCGGCCTGATATTCAACACTCTTTGTCCTTTACACACATATATGCAGCTTTATTTCCTGGCCTATCAAGAAGCTGAAACTGTAAAACAACTCTGAAGGCAACAACGTCTGTTTTCATCTTTTTTTTTTCATAGATTTGACATTTTCTAAACTTTTTAAAAAAGTGTAAAAACTTTGAAGTCCAGCTGTAAATCAATTATCAGAGCCATGATGTGTGAAATGCAAATAACTAATCTTGTGAACAAAGGATAATTTGGCCTACTTCATAGCAGACTCTGTGAGCTACGTTCAGTGTGTGTGTGTGTGTGTGTGTGTGTGTGTGTGTGTGTGTGTGTGTGTGTGTGTGTGTGTGTGTGTGTGTGTGTGTGTGTGTGTGTGTACACATTGCACACAAATTGCAGCGTACACCATTGTTCAGTGAAATCTGTCTGGCCTGTATTGTCCTTATGTGATGGTATTGTTGCTGGTATTGTTTAAGCCAGTCAGTTTGTACTGGGTTCCTGTGTATCTTGATGGCCATTATGCCGCTGGAGGCCATGCCATGTCAGATCGATCGAAGCGTAGGGGAAACAAAGAGACAGCACAGCTTGGCTTGAACCACGGGGTAATGGGCTGAAAAAACAAAAAAAAGAAAGACGATGAGAAAGCAGAATGCTGAGATGGACGGGCAGAGGCATCATGTGGGTGAGAGGTGACACAGAAAGAGAGGACAAGTTAGGAAGATTATGTGATTCTAAGTAGAAAAAAACTAAGCAGGAAAAGTGATTTCAAAGCATTATGACGTGACTTATGACACAGGGTTTTCAGGAAATCCTCCGACTCTTGATATCTTTAGAAACTGTGTTCATGTGACTGTTACAATTTAAATCAGAGTCCATAATTAGACCCAGATTTCAGGCTGTATTTTCCTATTTAAGTGTCATGGA
>NC_089201.1:33209971-33265463 GCF_963930695.1 Labrus bergylta | reverse complement strand
GGTCTGTGATGATGACGTGTGACCAAGGGGCGGGGTCTGTGATGATGACGTGGACTAAGGAGCGGGGTCTGTGATGATGACACGTGACTGTGGATGAATGTGATGGATTAATGAAACATGAAACATGAAATATGAACAGAACTTTATGAAACCTGAAACTTATGTGATACTAATGGAAATAAAAGGTATATCAGCATTATATCACCACAGTCCTCTGAGTGAAGAGAGTTAGTCCATGTACAGGATCTAAGAGGTCAAAATGCTCCAGTCACACATTGAAGATCAACTCTATTAACAATAGTTGATCTTCATACTACAAGTGTTTTTTCACCTCCTCATGC
Source organism: Labrus bergylta (assembly GCF_963930695.1). NCBI lineage: Eukaryota > Metazoa > Chordata > Actinopteri > Labriformes > Labridae > Labrus > Labrus bergylta. Next base: position 33,265,122 of record NC_089201.1, on the reverse strand, counting down.
TCCTTATGAGTTGGTGAAGCTGTGCCAGAAAATGGCGCTCTGATTCTTCAGTACATACACAGTTATACCGAGTGCACCCACATATTGATCAGGAAGGGTAAACTCACTTCTGGATTCACATCAGTGACTGATTAACAATATTCAGAAGAGTGCTGGAGTTTTATTCCTCGGATGGTGAAGGGAGGACCCTCCTACGCCTATCTCTGATTGGTTAGTACACACTGACTGAATGATAATAAGAGCAGACTTTGTCACCGTTTATATCAGAGACACCACAGAGTCAGGAGATGTTGTGGATAATAATACTTGAAGAGACAATCCCCCTGTGAGGTGGCTGATGTGCACGGGGTTTGATAAACAGCAAAGGGGGCGGGGCTTATGGGACAGGGCTGACGACATCCTGGTTCTAGATGAACTGTCATTTGTTTTGATAGTGGGCCAAGAAACACATCAACAATCTCTCCTACTGGGTTTGTATGATGTAGTCTACAGGGGAGGGGACATTTAGGTGAACTTTCAATAAGAATCAGTCCTGGTGGTCACCACAGAAACTGGAGCTTTCTCTGGGCTCTCTCTCAGAGTTGTTTTTTCGTTGTTTGCAAAATAATATTTAATCTTTTGTCAGTTTATGAATTTGTTGTTTATTGCCGGTAACATGTAGTTGACTGCATCTCCAGTCATTTTTCAAAACCTCCTCAAACACCACCTGTTCACCAAAGCATTCAGCCTCATCTAACACTCCCCCCAGCTGATCACCCACTTCCTTTCTCCTTCATTTGTTTGTCTCTTGTTGTCTCCCATTATGCCCCCCCCCACCCCCACCCCCACACTTTGTAAAGCGTCCTTGGGTTTCATGAAAGGGGCTATATAAATCTAAGTTATTATTATTATTATTATTACTTTCACCACCTTGTGGTCAACTGTAATAGTACTTGATCATCACAGGTGTATGTCTCGGTTCCGGTGCCTTTCTGTGCCGACCGTCTGCCAGGAGATTTTCTTCAGCCACTCTAATTCACACATACTCTGTGCGCGCCGCGGTCCGTCATTGCACTGTTTCGCTCTGTCGGACGGCTCGCGCCCATTCACACTGGATCTGTTTCTGGGACGTCAGCGTAGTGGAGTGCACCCATGACACATCACAGGAGAACTACAAGATCCCGCGGAAATAAAGAGAAAAACATGCAAACAACATGTTGCTTTGTCTTTCTGAGGATGCATTGTTGTTAATTCAGTTCCTGTTTTGACGTAATGTTGATAAAGTGATGAAAAATACGATCGCGAGTCCATATATTGTGTTTTATTTTGAAATTGATCGGATGTTCTGTGTGTTTCCTTGTCTGACTTCCTGTCCGGGCTGTCATTTTCTGTCCAGTTTGACGCGTTCCTGCAGCGTACTCCGGTGAAAATAGACTCGCTGCGTATTTGAAACGGTGCAGAGCGTAGTGCCGTTGGTGACACGCGCTGGAGACGGACCGCAGCGCGCTCTGTGTGAACACAATGATTCAGCTCAGCTCTGATGTTGTCCGCAGTCAGAGCTCTCCCTCTTAAATCCTCCATCATAGCAGATGTAAAGTTTTGCTGGCGGTGGTGTCCTGCAGCAAAGACCCTGTTCTTTCAGTCATTTGTGCGCCTTGAGTTGGCCTGCCTCCACGTTACTTTGAGGCAGACTGTTCACTGTTATTCTGCTCCCTCTGCTATGTCTCCTGGTGCTGAATATTTGTTTAATGTGTTCAATTTCCGTGTTAACGTTAGTGAGACCACAAGCTCACGACTGGAGGAGCCATGCAGGCTGAAAACAAAGTCAAATATTGATGATTTCCGGACACGTGCAGCCTAATCTAATCCTGGACCCGTTGACATTAGAACTCATAATATGGAGGGAGACTCAGGTTTTAATACTCCTGCTGAGTTTAAAGCACGGACTGGACTTGTTTTTATTCATTTAAATGTGCGTAATTTAATCTCTAAACTTCATAAGATGATGTTAATCATAATAATAATAATACATTAGTTTTATATCGCGCTTTTCTGAAAACTCAAAGACGCTTTGACTAAAAAGCTCTCAGGTTTGCATCCGCAGACCTGAGAGTGCGGGTTGGAGTGTGTCAGTGGAGGAGCTCAGACAGGTAGGGGGGAGGCAGGTTGTGGAGGGCTTTGTAAGTGAGGATGAGGAGCTTGAAGTGGATACGCTGGGGGATGGGGAACCAGTGGAGGTCATGAAGAACGGGGATGATGTGGTCTAGGGCATGGGGGTGATGGGGTCTAGGGCATGGGGAGCCAGTGGAGGTCATGAAGAACAGGGGTGATGTGGTCTAGGGGATGGGGGGCCAGTGGAGGTCATGAAGAACGGGGGTGATGTGGTCTAGGGGATGGGGGGCCAGTGGAGGTCATGAAGAACGGGGGTGATGTGGTCTAGGGGATGAGGAGCCAGTGGAGGTCATGAAGGACGGGGGTGATGTGGTCTAGGGCATGGGGAGCCAGTGGAGGTCATGAAGAACGGGGGTGATGTGGTCTAGGGCATGGGGAGCCAGTGGAGGTCATGAAGAACGGGGGTGATGTGGTCTAGGGGATGGGAGCCAGTGGAGGTCATGAAGAACGGGGGTGATGTGGTCTAGGGCATGGGGAGCCAGTGGAGGTCATGAAGAACGGGGGTGATGTGGTCTAGGGGATGGGAGCCAGTGGAGGTCATGAAGAACAGGGGTGATGTGGTCTAGGGCATGGGGAGCCAGTGGAGGTCATGAAGAACGGGGGTGATGTGGTCTAGGGGATGGGAGCCAGTGGAGGTCATGAAGGACGGGGGTGATGTGGTCTAGGGCATGGGGGTGATGTGGTCTAGGGGATGGGGGGCCAGTGGAGGTCATGAAGGATGGGGGTGATGTGGTCTAGGGGATGTGGAGCCAGTGGAGGTCATGAAGAACAGGGGTGATGTGGTCTAGGGCATGGGGGGCCAGTGGAGGTCATGAGGAACGGGGGTGATGTGGTCTAGGGGATGGGGGGCCAGTGGAGGTCATGAAGGATGGGGGTGATGTGGTCTAGGGGATGGGGGGGCCAGTGGAGGTCATGAAGAACGGGGGTGATGTGGTCTAGGGTATGGGGGTGATGTGGTCTAGGGCATGGGGAGCCAGTGGAGGTCATGAAGAACGGGGGTGATGTGGTCTAGGGGATGGCAGCCAGTGGAGGTCATGAAGGACGGGGGTGATGTGGTCTAGGGGATGGGGAGCCAGTGGAGGTCATGAAGGACGGGGGTGATGTGGTCTAGGGGATGGGGGGCCAGTAGAGGTCATGAAGGATGGGGGTGATGTGGTCTAGGGGATGGGGAGCCAGTGGAGGTCATGAAGAACAGGGGTGATGTGGTCTAGGGGATGGGGGGCCAGTGGAGGTCATGAGGAATGGGGGTGATGTGGTCTAGGGGATGGGGAGCCATTGGAGGTCATGAAGAACAGGGGTGATGTGGTCTAGGGGATGGGGGGCCAGTGGAGGTCATGAGGAATGGGGGTGATGTGGTCTAGGGCATGGGGAGCCATTGGAGGTCATGAAGAACAGGGGTGATGTGGTCTAGGGGATGGGGGGCCAGTGGAGGTCATGAAGGATGGGGGTGATGTGGTCTAGGGGATGGGGGGCCAGTAGAGGTCATGAAGGATGGGGGTGATGTGGTCTAGGGGATGGGGAGCCAGTGGAGGTCATGAAGAACAGGGGTGATGTGGTCTAGGGGATGGGGGGCCAGTGGAGGTCATGAGGAATGGGGGTGATGTGGTCTAGGGGATGGGGGGCCAGTGGAGGTCATGAGGAATGGGGGTGATGTGGTCTAGGGGATGGGGAGCCATTGGAGGTCATGAAGAACAGGGGTGATGTGGTCTAGGGGATGGGGGGCCAGTGGAGGTCATGAGGAATGGGGGTGATGTGGTCTAGGGGATGGGGAGCCATTGGAGGTCATGAAGAACAGGGGTGATGTGGTCTAGGGGATGGGGGGCCAGTGGAGGTCATGAAGGATGGGGGTGATGTGGTCTGTGGAGCAGGAGTGTGTGAGGAGACGAGCAGCGGAGTTCTGGATGATGACGTTATTGTTTTATCATGGTGGAGGTTCTGGACTAAGACATTGGTATTGAGGGTTTTAATGTCTTTAGGACTGATCGACCTAACAGGGGAGGAGGTGTTGCTGTTTATGTAAAAACTAAGTTTCATGTGAAAGTCGTTTTCTTAGGAAGCTGTTTGAATTCCTGACACCTTCAGCAGTCAGTGATGCACTTCCCTCCTTAATGAACCTCATATCAAAAGTAATTAGTAATGAAATTGTTCTTATTGGTGATTTTAATTTGAACTGGTTGACTCCAGTGTCTGACGATTTGAAGGCACTTAGTGTTGGTAATCTGAAATGTCCTGATAAATCATCTTTGATTGATCATATTTTAACTCATGTTCCTTGTGTCCATCTTTGTAAATGATATCATTGACCACTGTGCTAATGCCACAGAAATCCAAACCATGGATGATTTTAAAAAGAAATATGAAGCGTTTTTTGATGATCTTGTTGCCTTTGACAGGGTGAAAATTAATCTTATTGATGATGTTGAGAGTGCATGGTTTTGTGAGTATTATTGATAAACATGCTCCTTTAAAAAGGTGCAGGGTAAAAGGTTGTTATACAGCATGGTTTACTCCTGATTCATCCAGGTTACTGCATGAACACAATGTAGCCCGGCCTTAACTCTGATTGGTTGCTTTTTAGACAACTGCAGAACACTTGTACAGTATCGATCAAAAAAGCTCAAGCTGAGCATTTCCTCAGTGAAACTTCCGGTCAACTTCACAATCCAAGGCTGTTCTGGAAGACTATAAAGTCCTAATCTGGATATGAATGAATGGACAAGAAAAAATAGAGACATTTTTATATTTTACTGGTTCAGACTTAAACGTTTAAGTGTGTGTGTGTGTGTGTGTGTGTGTGTGTGTGTGTGTGTGTGTGTGTGTGTGTGTTTGTGTATAGAGAAGACCACAGAGACGTCATTGGTAAGAATTGAGTCCTTAATTATTGTAGCTGTTGAGCATAATCCTGTTAGATGATGCATGGTAAAATAAGAAATGCTCCACAGGTGTTCATTGAGTTGTGTGCAGTCTTAATTGGTTGTAATTGACTGTGCAGCTTGTTACTTTAGTATTTGTTTGTTTAGATCATTTAAAATGGTTTAATAGTTACACACAATGGTTTAAGGAGCTTTTGGCATGGTTCATGCTCTTGTTATTTATATTTAGATCAGAATCAGAATCAGAAATACTTGATTAATCCCAGAGGGAAATTCGGTCGTTACAGTTGCTCCAAAATATGCAATATAGCAGTAGAAATATAGTAATAAAAATATTAATCAAATAGAATAGGAATATAAGTAAGGTTTCAATAATAGGTAGAATAAATATTTACATGTAATAAGAGTCAGATGGAATATATAAACACATTTTCAAGATTATTACACTGTTTTCTTCAATATTGCACTTTGTTATCCCTTTGTTGGAAAGGTTCATTTGAGAACCTTTGGGTAAATTTAGTTGCACTAGACTTCTTTGGATGTTTTCAAGTATTTTAACTACAATCTATTTAGTTAAATTGGAGCATTAACTTATTGAATAGGGTAATTTAAATAATGATTAATGAAGCTGTTTGTTTAAAGTAATTAATAGATTAATTTGAAGTTCAATAATGATTAATGCTTTAGTTATTTATTTAAAACAATTAGTAATGATGGAAAGCAGATGAAATATGGAATGCTGATTATTATTTACTCTGTTTAAATGAAAGGAATTAAATTCTACATTTGTTAATCAAGAGATATATTGTGTTAAAGTTAAGCTCTTGAGTAAATGAACTTGTTCATAAGATATAACATGTCTCTTTATTGTTTAAGGTTTACAACCTACTCCTACTCATTGTAATCGTAAAGGATTGTTTTGAGAACTGTATAAATAAATCCATGGAACGGAAGTCAAGTTGTCCAGCGTCCTCTGTCACCTTGTTCGGGCAGACATTTTCACACACACCAGAAAGTAACTTGACAGTTGTAGAGCTTCACCCTTGCACTGTCAAGGATTCTCAAAATGTTGCTGACAAAGCCACAATGCTCAATTTATTCATTGAGCACTTTATTGCCTCTTAAACAATAACATATAGTGTTCCAGAAACTACATCCCCTGTCGGTTCAGGAAACTGTTCCTCATTTATGTAGTGTTAGTCCAGTTACTGTTTCTGAGGTGAACAAAGGCCTCAAACTTCAAGAAACAAAGAAACCATCAGGCCCAGATAATTTATCAATTTTTAAAGTTAGCTGCTGAATTTAGTGCATCACCTTTAATTTATCCGTTTAATCTTTCTTTGGTCTCCAAAGGAATTCCCCTTGTTTGGAAATATCCTCTTGTGTCAGTAATGAAACTTTGGCTGCAGAGTTTAATGTTAATCATCACAGTGACACTAAAGACTGTCTGTCTGCCTGTTGTCTGTGTGTGTGTGTGTGTGTGTCTGTCTGTGTGTCTGTCTGTCTTGTGTGTCTGTCTGTCTGTCTGTCTGTCTGTCTGCCTGTTGTCTGTGTGTGTGTGTGTCTGTCTGTCTGTGTGTCTGTCTGTCTTGTGTGTCTGTCTGTCTGTCTGTCTGTCTGTCTGTCTGTCTGTCTGTGTGTGTGTGTGTGTGTGTGTGTGTGTGTGTCTGTCTGTATGTGTGTCTGTGTGTCTGTGTGTTTGTCTGTCTGTCTGTGTGTCTGTCTGTCTGTGTCTGTGTGTCTGTGTGTCTGTCTGTCTGTGTGTCTGTGTGTCTGTGTGTGTGTGTGTGTCTGTCTGTCTGTCTGTCTGTCTGTGTGTGTGTGTGTGTGTGTGTGTGTGTGTGTGTGTGTGTGTGTCTGTCTGTCTGTCTGTCTGTCTGTCTGTCTGTGCTTCTGTCTGTTGTCTGGTTTAGTTCATTAAAAAAAGTTTGCCAATAAAAAATGTTTGAAATAGTTTTCTTTTTATTTAAATGTTTTATTTCAAACTATCAGCTGTTTCTTATTTAAAACTGTTTTCATTACAATCAAGTCTCTTTTAATCTCTTTTATTTCTAATGTTTTATTTTGTAACTCTGGTTTGTCCTCCCCTACAATAAAGATGATACAGTATGTATTTATACTGTGGTCTGAATCCGCCCCCTGCTGGCTCAGCTGTGGATGAACAGTTCTTTTTTTATATTACAGATAAATAGCACCATCTGCTGGATTACATCAGTAATGACAGGTGTATAGATGGTTCGAGAACAGAGACTCATATAAACTGTACAGTTATATTTGTGTTGTTTAAACGTTATGTTTGAAGTGAATCTTACAGGATCAGATAAACAGCACCATCTGCTGGACGATCACAGTAATGACAGGTGTATTCAAATTCAAATACATTTTTTTTTTATTTGTCCCCGGGGGGCAATTCTAAGGCACACAGAGCAGTAAATTAACAACAGTGCAGGTAGACGAAACATTTTAAACCTAAAATATAAAGTGTCAATTTAAATACAACTTAAAGCTTAAACTTAAAATACAAAATATAAAAAGAGTAGATATAAGCGGACAGTGATCGGACAAACAGATGTAAACAGGTGTATAGATGGTTAGAGAACAGAGACTCATAAACTGTACGGTTATATTTGTGTTATTTTATAAACATTATGTTTGAAGTGAATCTAACACGATCAGATAAACAGCACCATCTGCTGGAGGATCACAGTAATGACAGGTGTATAGATATCAGACTCTCATGAACTTGAAGCAGTGTTTTATAATTCCTCCACATTAACGGTATCTGATGCAAAGCAGCTGCCTGAAAAGAAAAGTGTGTGACATCAGGTGTGCTCCATGTAACACACATACATGTTTATTACAACATGTGATTCATTCAGTGTCTGTCATGAAGCCACGAACTTGAACTTCTCTAGACAGGGACCCTGCTCTTCAGAGGAGACAGGACGATGAGGATGTTCGGTGGTGCTGCTCCTGTGGTGACCGGCAGCTCGTCGTGTGTTTGTCCTCCGTTCGTCTTGTATTTATAAGCGTTTTTCTCAGGTGCTTTTTTGATGTCATCTGGAGTCCAACAGAGATCCAATTTGTTGCTTGTCTGCACGAGTTGGAGATTTTATCAACCAAAAATATATTTAAGAAGTAATTTATCCCAAGAGCAGTAAACATCCTTAATCTTACAACATGACTGAGCTATGCTGTGAACTGATTTTTAATGTGTAAATGTAGCTGCCTGAATGGTTTTATATACTCCATCAAGGGTGTATACAAATGAAAGGCTGGCCCTGCCCTCGGATCCTCTGACCACAATACTGTGCATCTTCTGCCGGTTTACAAGACTGTGTTGAGGTGAGAGAATGTGCAGAAACGAGAGGTGAAGGTCGGGAATGAGGATGCCTCTCTTGCCCTGGAGAGGTGCTTTGGTCAGTGTTTACTAAAATGTCTGATAATATTGATGAGCTAACTGATGTTGTGTGTAGCTACATTTCCTTCTGCAAAGACACGGTTAGTCCTACAAAAGTGATCAAGTTATTCCCTGATAGGACAGCTCTCAGAGGTCTGTTTCTTAAAAGTAGAAATGCATTTAATGATGGCAACACCACTGAGGTTATAGAAATTAGAAAGGAACTCTAAAAAAGCTAAATTAAGGTATAAAGACAAAATTGAAGCTGAGCTAGGGAGTGATAATCTAAGGGAGGCCTGGTGTGGTATGAAACACATGACAGGCACTGAGAAATGCAATAAGACGATTCGTCTTTCTGGGTTTAACTCTGACAAGCAACTGGCTGAAGAGCTTTTGTCAGAGATCGGTATAGCCTACTTGAGAATCGATAAAATCCAGTCTCATCAGCCGGTTAACCTGTTTTGTGTTTGCAGGCTCCCTTGTCTCCTCCGGGCTGTCCTCCTCCACCCTGGGGCCTCGGTTATACAACTATGAAGATCACCGGGTCACCCACACTAACTGTATTCACCTGGATCATCATATGCTTCATATTCCACCCAGTGAGACCGATACTCCAGTACACAGGGGCGGAACTTTTCCAACTGGTGTTACACCTTCACCTGGACATCACTCGTCATCCTCGTTGTAAATACATCCACCGTGGGTCCCGACGCAGCTTCAAGTGTGATGACACAAAACCTGATCTGATCCTTCTGGTCTTCCAATCCACTTCCTACAAAGAAATCTGGACGGACTGCTGACCACAGCGCGCCAGCTTCCCCAGCTAGGTTGGCTAGCGTCAAACACGCTAACACGCTCAGCTTCGGGCTATTTAATACCCGCTCGCTTACCAACAAATGTCTGATGCTCTATGATCTTATCAACGATCGTAAGTACGATTTCTTTTGTCTAACTGAGACGTAGCAGCAGCCTAATGACTTTTCCAAACTCAATAAAACTGCTCCCTTCAACCCTGTGACCCCCCTCGTTCCATCTATTTCCGTAACGTCAAGAACATTGATTTACCTGCTCTTACGCATAGACTTGATAATCAATTTAACAACTCCTGAATTGGTTTCCCACTACAATGATGGACTTCATACTGTAGTATCCTGGATGATGTTGCTCCCTTAAAGACTCGGACTGTTTCCTTTTCCCACTCTGCCCCCTGGTTCACCCCTGAATTGCGACTCCTGAAAACCAAAGGTCGTCGCCTGGAACGCTTAAACTCGAAAACTGGCCTCACTGTTCATAAAAACATGTATGATGATCACATTCGGGTGTACAAAGACGCTCTCTCAACTGCCAAATCCGCTTATTTTGCGATCAGGTCGGGTGAAGGGAACACAAGAACTCTGTTCTCCACTGTAAACACCATCCTGCAACGCACCTCACATGTACTCCACTGCCCTCTCTAACACCCTCATGTCAATTACCTGTTTGAAGAACTCCAGTCTGGTTTCCATCCCCTTTATAGCACTAAGACAGCCCTGGTGAAAATCACAAAGGATCTTCTGATGGCAGCTGACTCTGGACTCTTAACAATACTCATCCTCCTTGACTTAAGTGCAGCTTTCGTCACCATCTCTCATCTCACCCTCCTGGTCAGACTAGCTTCTATCGGATTCACTGGTACCTCCCTCACCTGGTTCAAGTCATATGTTTCCGGTCGCTCTTAATTTGTCCAACTCCAAAACTTAAGGTCGCATCTCTCCCCAGTCACTACCGGTGTTCCTCAGAGCTCTGTCTTGAGCCCTCTCCTCTTTATCCTCTACCTCCTCCCTCTCGGCCACATTTTCAGGAAATTTGGTATCCACTTTCACTGCTACGCGGATGACACCCAGCTCTACCTGTCTTCCAAGCCCAACTCTGTCCTCCCACCTTATTCCCTCTCCGACTGCCTCCTTGAAGTTAAATCCTGGTTTTCTTATAATTTTCTGAAACCCTATAGCAAAAAAACTGAAGTTCTCCTGGTTGGCTCCAAATCCACTCTGGCCAAATCTGACATTTCCTCAATAACGATCAACGACTCCACAGTCCCTCCCTCCCCCCAAGTAAAGAGCATGGGTGTCATCCTCAACAGCACTTTATCCTTTGAAGCCCACATCAATAATGTCACCCGGTCATCATATTTCCACCTGTGCAACATCAACCGCCTCCGCCCGTCTCTCACACCTCACAGCACCGCCATCCTTGTCAATACCCTGGTCACCTTCCGTATCGACTACTGCAACTCTCTCCTCTCTGGTCTACCTCTCAAACGTCTCCTTAAACTTCAACTGGTCCAGAACTCAGCTGCCCGGATCATCACCAGAATCCCCTCCACAGAACACATCACTCCGGTCCTTCAACAACTCCACTGGCTCCCTGTCAAATACCGCATTGATTTTAAAATTCTCCTTCTCACTTTCTCACCTTTCTGATCTCCTGCATACCTACACACCCTCCCGGACCCTCTGTTCGGCCTCCTCCATGCTCTTCACCACACCTTCTTTCCGCTTATCATCTTTGGGGGCTCGCAGACCCTGTCTCTGGAACTCTCTCCCCACCTTCAAATCACACCTCAAAACACACCTTTTTATAATAGCTTTCTCTCTCTAACCACGCCCTTCTTTCTATTGCTCTGTTTGTTTTTGTTTATATGTAGTTGATTGTGTTCTTGTTTTCATTCACGGTTTTCTTTCTATATAAGGTGACCTTGAGTGACATGAAAGGCGCCCAAAATAAAATGCATTATTATTATTATTATCATAAATGCCCAGTCCAGAAATTAATAAGTTCTGTCAGGTGTGACGGTAGTTTTTCTGTGAGAGCTTTATAGATAAAAAGATGCCAGTGCATATCAAGTCTTTCTATGAGAGATGACCACTGTAGCATGTCCTGGACATGCAAAAAGGGGTGAATAACTTTACTATAGCTAACGGAAGCTCACCACACATTAGTTAACTAGACTATTCTTTCCTAGAACTAAATGAGAGCTTACTCCCTACCAACCTGCTAGTCTACTCTTTCCTAGTGGAAGGAGCTACGCAAAATTACTCCTCTAACACCCTTTGGAGGACAGATGAACAAGTTATAATCACAGCCCCAGGATTATCTGCCTAACATTCATTTCTAGGATAATTAGATTCAAGGATAACCCCTGGTATAGGACTCTAAATTACCCCCCGGAGAGGGAATAACTGTGAACTTCCCCCGCTAGGATGTTAGGTGTGTATGAAGTGTGTAATATAAATCAGTAAGACAAATGTGCCGTGGTGTGACTGCTCAAAACTTACCTTCCGAGGTTCACGAGGTCCTTAAAGGGAACTTCCAGTTTCTGATTTCAGTCAGAAAATGATTTCAAAAAATACAAAAACAGTTAAAGTAAAAGATATAAAAAATGGAAAAGGTAAACAAAACTCAAAGACCAAACCTAAACCTGTGAGTGTAGACACTTGAGGTTTTAAAAGATCTTGGCTCAGAGACTAAGTCCCAAAATGGGATTTCAAAAGTCAGAGTGACGTGGATTTGTTTTGCAAAGCAAAAAGGAACCCCGATCAGATTTTCTACAGGGTTTTTATAGCAAAAAAGTCTCTCTTTTTTCAAGATCCTGTAACACCTCAACAATGCACGTTCACAGAAACGTGATGCATACACAGGTCATGCCAAGTTCATGACATAGGTAATACCAAGTTCATATGTGGTTTCAGCTCGAAGACCGTGAAGCGAGCAGATACTCATCCGCTGTCTGACCAGGGCTCAGAAAATCAGCAGAGACACCTCCCACCCCCACCAAGGACTGTTTTCACTGCTGGACTCTGGAAAGAGGTTCCGCAGCCTCCGAAGCAGAACTTCCAGGTTCTGTAACAGCTTCTTCCCACAGGCCATAAGACTTTTGAACACGAAAAAATAATCCCTCCATTCCCCCTCAAACCCCCACACAGGACTACCTCACTGGACTGTAAAATACAATATAACGTGCAATATATTTATCTGTATAGTATTTTTACTCATAGTTTTTCTTTTTATATCTATTTATATCTGCACCTTATTTTTATTTTTTATATGTAAATACATGCTGCTGTTTTTATCCTGCACTACAATGAGCCAAATGCAACGAAATTTCGTTCTTATCTGCACTGTAAAGTACAAGTTTGAATGACAATAAAGAAAGTCTAAGTCTAAGTCTAAGTCTAAGTCTAAGAAGCGCTGATACTCAGAAACGCTATACGCCTACGAGCTCCTATGTAGTTTTGCTTCAGTGTATGGCACACTTATCTTGACCTCACAGGAGCGTAGGCACTACGAGTGTGTGTAAGTTTAACAGGAAATGTTGAAAGCAGAAAAAGGTTATGACTTTATGACCTATGTATTAAATGATGAAAGAAATAAATGATAATAAAAGGAAAAAACAAAAACAAATTCAACAATTGCATAACTCTTTCTGATCTTTCAACACCACCCAACCTTGTTTTACAAGATACAATGATGTGTATCATAGGGGTCACCAGTAGTAAATCTTAACCCAGAGTGGTAGACAGAGTCGAGACGTTTAAGCATTGTGGAAGGGGCATGCCTAAAAATAATATCACCACAGTCCAAGACTGACATAAAAACAGACCCCACAACCCTCTTCCTACAGAACATTGGAAAAACAATTTTATTTCTGTAGAAATAAAAAAAGATTTTACCTGAGTCTTCCTAAAAGATTATTAATGTGGAAGTTGAATGTCAGTCTTTCATCAATCCACATGCAAAGATATTTATTTTCTGTGACTCTCTCAATCATTAGCCCATTTCTGGCAACTATCTTGATATCGTTTTTGTTAGTTTCTGTAGCTCTCGAGAAAAGCATACATTTAGTTTTGTCAGCATTGAGGACTAATCGCAGGTAATTTAGCATATCCTGCAGCACATTAAAAGACTGCTGCAATTGTTTGGCTGCAAGTTGTACCGGGTCAGCCGCACAATATAGAACTGTGTCATCAGCATAAAGATGGGCATCACAGTTTAATTGAGACGGCACAATATTGTTTATGTATGTAGTAAATAAAACCAGGCCTAAAATTGGGCCTTGTGGAACACCTTTTGTTACTGTTAAAATATCGGAACATTAGCTTCCTTGTTTTACAGATTGTTGTCTATCAGAGAGATAACTCCTGAACCAATTACATGCAATGTCACTGAAACCAATATTACACAGTCTTTGCAGGAGCAGGGTATGATTCACACAATCAAATGCCTTAGTTAAATCAAAAAAGAGTGCCATGCAGTGCTGTCTTTTATCTAAAGCAGAGATAATGTAACTACAGTACTGCCTGTTGTACAGTTTTCCTATTGTAAAATCTGACTGATATTGTTACATGTCTGGACATGCATAAAGGGGTGAATAACTTCATATACCTATGAAGGGATTATAAAGACTTGTACCCTATGAAGGGATTCTAAAGACGTGTACCCTATGAAGAGATTATAAAGACTTGTTCCCTATGAAGGGATTATAAAGATTTGTACACTATGAAGGAGTGGGATTATATTACATTTTATTGGTCATAATAATTAAAACATTGATCAGTTATTGGTTATAATAATGAATACATTGATCAGTTATTGGTTATAATAATTAAAACATTGATCAGTTATTGATTATAATAATTAATACATTGATCAGTTATTGTTATAATAATTAAAACATTGATCAGTTATTGATTATAATAATTAACACATTGATCAGTTAATGGTTTCCTCTACATGACAGACATATTAGAGTTCATCACCAGATGTTTGAATTCTTTCTGTAACGAGATCTTAAACTGATTAATTTAAATCATTTGTGAATTAGATAAAAACATCGTCAGAGTTCATGATTCATCTCAGGATCGATCTCTGCAGCGGATGATCTCCATCTTTTTGATGTGATCATTCTTAAGACATGGTGCTTTTTCTTCGCTGTAAAGAAAAACAAAAGAACAGTTAACGTTTGACCTGCTCACCTGAACACAAAGAACACTGTGTACAGGAGGTCTGTGTCATGGTTTACTGTTGTTTCCTTGATTTATTCCTTTTCTGATCTATTTGGTCATTTTCTCATCTAGTGTTGCTTGTTTCCCCAGTGGGTATTTTTATTGTGTCATTTCCTAGTTTAGTTCTTTATGTTTTATGTTGAAGGTCTTGCCTCTATGAATCATTTCTATAGTGCTGCCTCTGTGTGATTGCCTCCAGTTCTGATTGCCCTCATTGTCCTCACCTGTGTCTTGTTGGTCTCACCTGTATCTGATTAACCTGTTTATTTAGTCTTTATGTTTCTTCCCTTTTGTGTCATTTCATTGTCAGATTTTACATGTGGTTATATGTCGACTTAGGCCCGTGCGATGTGATATGTCATATCATCCATATTGATAAATGTCAAATCATAATTTCTTTTAAATTTACAGGCTGATTTTGCTCCTGAGTGAAAGTTGAAGAAACCAGATTATTAATTGTGGTTTAATTATTCTTTATTGTAGTTTGCTGCTGGGGAGTAACACTTACTGGACCGGTGTTTGCAGAGGGTCCATACTATAGACTGTATATTTTATTTACAAATCCTAAGGTGACGTTTGGTCATTTATTTTCTTCGTTGTGTTCCAACACGTGACATCGTTTCAAACGGTAGAAAAGGTTTGTGGTGTTGCCTGTTCAATTGGCACTTTTCTTCGGCACAGTTAACAGAGCACGTTACTAATTTTAGTTTAGTTTTGTATATCTCCCAGGTCTACGTCTCATTACCAGTGCTTCCATGTGACTCCCAGTTTTCTCTTGATTAATTTTTGTTGGACTTTTTGGACATTTAATGAAGTACGTTTCTGTTTGCCTTTTTTTTTTAATTAAATATTTTTGTTAGACTGCAGTTGGGTCTTCTACCTTTTGTTTTGTAAGAATTCAAAACTTGACAGTCTCTCTATATCAATCTTTAAGTGGAGTTAATAGTAAATACTTCCCTCCCTGAGAATCAGCAGGCAGTAGCTGCACATGTTGTATCTGTAGGATTAGGAAAGTGCAGTTATTCTTGCTGTCTTTAATTTCAGAGCTTAACGTTTATTCTCTCACTATAAACAGTTATTCAGGTACTTTGAGCTAAACAACAGGTACAAAACAACAAGTATATTTTACTAATACTCATGAATGAATGCTGTGTATGTGCTTTACTGTAGAACCACATCAGGTGTAATGTTACCTTTCTATTATTTAAGAGGCTGGAGACCAGATTCCTGTGGTGGTCGTTTTGATCATTGTAGCCCTCATTATCGATCCATTCATTGATGGTGTTGAGGTGGTCGTTTGTCATGATCCCCTTGTCTTTCATGAGGTTGAACCAGTTCTCCACCATCTTTTTACTGTGATGTGGAAAACCTTCCTCATAAATGGAAAGCCTGGTTTTACTCGGCTTGGTGTTAAAGGAGTTAAAGCCCTCGTTGCTTTTCAGTCTGAATCTCACCATTGAACCAAGAATCACCAGTTTGAAGGTGCCAACAACGTCATCATCTTTTATGGTGTTGGTTAAGAGATGTCTGAAGTCTGTTGATCTTGAACTGGGTACATCCATATGTACATCCTTTGGTACATAAACAGCTGGAAGGTTAGGGCCATGTTGATCTTTCACTTTCTGAACCAGGTCTGTATTCAGAGGAGATGAGTTTGTTGCCACCTCAAGCATGCCTTTGGCTAATTTGCTATTTTGGTTCAACTTTCCTGCATCCACGATACAGCTCACTGGTGGCTGGTGGTCAGCATGAATGATCTGTCCAAGTCCTGGATTTTCCTTTGCAAATGTTTTCCAGTTTTTGAAGATTACGATTCTTCCAACAGTGTCCTTAAGTAGTTTTTTGGTTTCTTTAGTTTTGTTTTTTTCCGGTGCAGCTCCCTCTGCCATGTACCAGTCCCCTCCTCTGATGGCTTCAGTCCACTCCTTCCTCTTGACAAAGGGCTCCCATTGGCCCGGGTTTCTGAGGAGAGCTTCAGCCTCTTCAATTCGCAGGCTGTCTGCTTTCTTTGAGATCTCTGATTCGCTGGCACCTGGATTCATGCCTCGTGCCAGAGCATGAAAGAGGCAGCCTTTTCCCTTACTCTCTATGCTAACTGTCTGGTTATTAATGAGAACATCATAATGGCCGTCTGGGTGCTGGTCGTTCTTTGGTGTGTAGATCAGGGTCACTTTTTGACTGGCAGGGTTTGTGTTTGGGCTCAGCTCCTGCATTTTGGTCAGTTTGCCCCTGCTGTTCTCTGTCAGGATGACAACCTCAGTGGTGGTGGTTTCTGAAAGGACCCTGATGTCCAGAATGGTGCCTGAAGTCATGGGGTCCTTGATCTTCTCAGCATGTGATTTTGACAGTTCACCTGCTTCACTGTGATGTTTAGAACCTGGGTCTCCTGGCATGTGTCTGATGTAGCTGTTATTCTGTCCAGCTCTGAGTAATTCCTCTATTCTGTCACTTTTTAGGCCTGATCTTACATGTGTGGAAATGATGCCATGTGCTTTGCTTTGAACCAAAGAAACCAAGTGACTAGAGAACTTCTGGTGGAAAACTTCTACCAAAGCATCAGCCATTAAACTGCTGATGACATCAGCTAACTGCTGCTTGAATTCTTTCAGCATCTCAGCATCAGAAGGAGATGGATGCTTTACCTTCTCCTCCTTGGGGATATCATTTTCTTTGTTGAATATTCTCAGCTGTTCCTGAAGGTTTACGAAAAACTTGCTGGAGAGGCTGAGCACTGCAGTGGTGGCATCCACTGCCAGTGACACCATGTAAACAGATTTGATGGCTGTCAGAATCCCCCGTGCTATACCTTTGACTTCTGCATTAGCTTTGTCAATCACTCTGGAGATGGATGAGTTAAGCTTGTTCTGCATGCTGAGGTCTGCAACAAACGGCTGTACTGCAGTCTTACTCAGCTCTGTGAATATGTTCAGGAGTTTGGTCTTTCTTTCCTCGTCCTTCAGGAGATCCTGAAGTTGCTCTTCATTTTCAACATGTGAGAGGATGATGATGTCTACTAATGAACCCAGCTCTTCTTTTTCTAGGTGTGATTTCACATCACCAACAATTCCCTTTTGGATTTCCTTTTCAATGCAGTCTAATATTTCTTTTAGTATTTCCCCTTCTGCCTTCCCTAACCCATAAGTTATCAGTTCCTCTGCCGTTTGTTGAACAGTGTATATTACTGCATTCTTCATATTTGTTCTTGAAACCAAACTCAAGCCATCTTTAGCCTGTTTGGAGAGAAACTTTGGCATGGATTTAAGCTCTTTGCCGAATCCCTTCACCAACGATTTACAAGCTTTGAAGCCCTTTGAAATGAGCTTTCCGATTCCAAACCCAATGAGAGAAACAACAATAGAAACAGCTTTTTCTATTGCCCACGATGTCCAGCTGAAGACTCCTGTCACCATGGACTCAATGGCAGAGATGCAGTCTGATATTCCCTCAGTGATGAGTCCCATGCCGACTTGAGCCAATGAACCAAATGTAAATGCAGTCAGCAAAGCACCTGCAATGATCTGAACAGCTCCAAGGATGAACACCAGAAGAGCTTCCCATGGGAAGCGAGGTTCCTTCTCAACGCAAAATACATATTGCAGACCTTGTCTGAAGAGGTTTTTAGCCTCCACTTCTAATTCTTCACCAGCACTCGACACCAGGGACTGAATTGGGGATTTTTTGGCGATTGCATCTTGCCCGTTTGCTTTTAGGTCTTCCAGCATTTTAATGGCCTCTTCAATGTTTTTTTTAAAGTAATCATACATCTTTAGCTTCGTAAATAGTGGCTTTTCAAGGCTGGTTTGGTCACTGTTGTCTGGAGATGACATCGTCACCATCTTCAGACAGACTAGGCATTCTTCAGTGAGATACGTTAGAGACTCCAGTGCCTTCACTAGGTCATCTTTGGCCTTAGTGAGGTAATCTTCTTTCTGCTGCATTATGGTGCAGTATGCATGACTGTAAAAAGCTATGGCTGCCCAGCTTTTATCTTGTTCCATGGCTTTTTCAAAAAGCCTGCTGCTTTCTGTCCATTTTTTTTCACTCAGGGCGACATTTCCAAACTTGATGTAGTGATATATGCTTGAGCATGGTGAAGTTTGATTTCGACACTGACTTTTTGCCTGCGACAGATCAGATTTCAAACTCTCTTTCAACGTGTTTGTTTTTAACTGGTCAATTTCTTCAGATTTCATTTGCAGCCATAACCCCCAGAACTCATTCATGATGGCAACAACCGCCCTTTTCTCATCGCCATCTGTGTTCACATGAATTTCTTGAAGAGTTCCACAGTAGTCTGAAAACAGCTCCTCCCGCAGTCTCAACTCCTCAATATCTTTCATCAAGTGATTTGTCTTTTCTTCTGCAAGTCTGTCCCTCGTGTCTTTAGCTTCCTCCAGAGTGGATGCCTTCCTGAAAGACTGCTGCAGGTGTTCAGTGGACATGATTATCTGAGCAGATCCAGGTTTACCTTTGCGTGCGGTTCGACCAAAAGCCTGGAGTTCCACTCTTGTGTTCTCAGAGAGGAAGGAGAGCACCACAAACAATCCCCCATTGTTGTTTACTGTTTTGGACACTTTTATGTCTGTGCCACGCCCGGCGAGGTTTGTGGCAACAATGACATGACCGGGGAGCAGCTCGGTACCTATACGGCTCAAACTGTCTCCATCACTACGGCAGTAGAGGATGGTTTTATCTGGAATGCTGCTTTGAAACAGTTCATGGATTTCATTGGCTTTCTTGATAGTTTCACATATCACAAGGGCGGCTCTTCCTTCTCTGTATGAGTTTGGGGAAATCTGATCCATTACGACACGTTTTATTTCAGATTTCCATTCTTCAGCTGAGGTAGTCAGTGTTCCTCTGAGCTCAAATAACTTCTTTCTGTTGAATGTTGGCATTTTGCAGGCTGACAGGTTTGGGTAAAGTTCCTGCAAAAACAGGATGTCTTCTGTGCTCCCAAGTGTCCCAGTTGTTCCATATATTTTCCCATCATACATTTCAAGGAAGTAGATGTTTGAAACATAATTTGTCACAATAGACATTGTGCTCAGTTTGATTTTGTGTTTTATCTCTACAAACTGCTGCAGACCATCTCCCCATTTCTTGTTCAGTTCTACAATACCAGTGGATCTGAAATCCACAGGGCAAACGTTGTCCTTCTGAATAACGTATTCCCGTCCTTCTCTTAGTTGCATTGCCAAAAAGGCATTCTGGACCCACACACACACTTTCTTCTCAATCAGATTCTTCAAAAATCCAGGAATGTTGACCTTTTCCTTTGTACAAGGTGTGTACTGCACCTTCTGTAAGATGATCTCTGTAATGGGCTTGATGAGGTCTTCTTCTGAATCATAGAGAGTACAACACAAGCCTTCGTCCAATACAAGAAATGACAGCTCTGGAATGTCCTGGTTGTTGTATGGACTACGCTTTCTTAGACAGAGTGATCC
The DNA here is from genome assembly GCF_963930695.1 of Labrus bergylta. Lineage (NCBI taxonomy): Eukaryota > Metazoa > Chordata > Actinopteri > Labriformes > Labridae > Labrus > Labrus bergylta. Next base: position 33,245,204 of record NC_089201.1, on the reverse strand, counting down.
CTGGTTGTCTAAAGTGTAAACAGTGAAACCAAAGGGGACATAGTTCTCAATTTTTTGGAAAAAATCAACCATGGCATCCTGACTCACAGTCTTCAGTTCCTTCTTATTTTTATAGATAGCCTCTGTAAATCCTTTCTCCACAGTGTGTGCTTCTTCAGCAATCTGTAAAATGTCCATTGGATCTTTTATCTCTGTTCCTTCCGTGTCTATTGAGTCAAAGATGGCTTTAAAGAATGAAGCAGGAGGACTTCGTACAAATGTTTGGTGCCCTGCAGACAGTAAGCCATACTGTCTGACGTGGACCCAGATCATGGCCAGGATAGTGTTGAGGTGCTGCATGGAGGCCATGGGGCTGGACAGGTATGTCAGCTGCACTCCTTGATCCAGGAGCAGCGAGTCTACTTCATCGATTATGATGCACTCATACTTTCGCTCAGGCCTCACTTCCTTCATCTCAAATATCTGGCGAAGGTGATCTGCAGCAAAGGCTTCGATGGTTCCGTACACCACGTCTTTCTGGTAGCATTCTTTTCGATCTGCATCTTCAGTTTTGTTTGTGTTTGTGTCAGCTGTCATGCCAAAGTACTTGTAGAAGTTGTCCCATTCTTTTGCATCTCTTTGACATAACACAGAAGAGCTGGACACTACATCTACTTTTTCACCCTGCAGCACACGCAGCGCTGCAAACATCGCTATCACACAAGACTTCCCTTCTCCAGTGCCCATCTCTAGCAGCCTCCCAGTATCTGACAGGGCGAGGAGGCACCAGCTGATTATTTGAGTGTCTCTTGGCCACCATCCTTCTCCTTCCTTGTATGGGGGACCAGTTGTTTGGTGTACAGCATTACACAAAACTGCTAGGATCTCCTGAAGGTCTTCTGTTTCTCTGCTGTGACTCAGAGTCCTGGCTCTCTGGACATCTGTGTGGTTTTTAATCTCACCAGTGTTGATCAGGTTTCTGACATGAGTGACTACTTTGTAGGATTTGCTCAGTGTTGGTTCATCAATGTCTTTCATCTGTCGTAATTCACCAAAGAGAGTGTCGATGCTTTTTACTTCCTCATCTCTGAGGCTCTTCTCTAAACATTTGATCAGATCCTCAGTCCTGTATGTGCCTACGAGCTTAAGGAGACATTGGTCCTTCTCATTGGTCCACTCTGACGATACCTGATATGTGGAAATTAGATGCAGAATCTTCATGATGTTATTACAGTTGTCATCATGATGGTGGTCAGTTAAGGCTGCAAGTAGGTTTAGAGACTCTGCTGCTGACCACAGTCTTTGTGCATGAAGATGTGAAACCATCTGGATGAGTTCTTTCAATGTTGTTGACGAATTGCATTGCAACACACAGGTAAATAAAATCTCCAAACACCATTTTCCTGCAGGAGAGTCTCTGTTTTTCTCACTATCTGTTTGTTTAGTAACCTCCTTGATGAGGTTCTCAAGAAAGGTCAGAATGAAGACCTCAGTGAGAGACACTTCTTCTCCAGTGATCTTCTGTGAGACAGAGATGATTTTACTGTCGGAGCTGGTATCTTTGATGAGGTTGGATTGGAGCACCTGAAAAATAGTCTTAATAAATCTCAGTCTCAGTTCCTTATCTTCACTGATGAATTTTCCTATGAGGCTTTGCAGGATCTTTGAAGCAAATACCCCAGAATCATTGTCCTTAAGCCTTGAAAGTTCCAGATTTGTTGACAATCTGATACTCTGTCCTTCAAAGATGAATTTACGGCTCTGCTGAGGGTTCCCTTTTTCCATCAGCTCCATGCCCTGCTGAAAATAATCTGAGATGAAGTCATCGATCGTTCCATATACAATGTCTGCTTCATAGACGTTCCTGCATGAGGCTTTAGATTCCTTCGTGTTTGTGTCAACAGACATTCCCATGTACTTGTAGAAGTTAGACCACTCCTCAGCTATGTCCTCTGGGTGACCGTCAGAGCTCAGTACAATGTCCACTTTGTTTCCCATGAGCACTTGTGTGGCTGCAAACATGGCGGTGACACATGTATCTGATTCCATACCAAACGGGTCTAACGCTGCACTCTTCTCAGTCAGCACCAATGCGCACCAGTGCAGCATCATCCTGACTGTGGGCCACCAGCCTTTGGTGTCAAAAACGGCTTTGCAGAGCTGAGACAGAGAGTTCTGTACGTCATCTGCATCAAAGGTCACACCTTTAAAAGAATCTATTATGAATGGACCATCCTTAAGTACATTTTCTGAACAGTGCAGGACACCAGTGGTAATGTTTTTGATCATGTCGGTAACAGAATGATCCAAACTCCAAAACTTCTTTAATTCTGCTAAAGCTGCACTGATCTCATCTTTCCTTCTGAGGGTCTTCTGAAAGTCCTCTTCAAACCTGTCAGGGTCAGCAGAGTCCAAAGCGTTGAGGATGGATTGTCCAGACTCATCCGTCCAATCTGGAGATAGCTCATATACCTGGATCAACATAAGGACTTTACTTATTGAACTATCCTCTGCATATTTCTGTGACAGCGCTGTGAGCAGAGTCATTGCCTCCATCGGGGTCCACTGGTTTGTTTGAACAAGTCTGAGGATGATCTCGGTGGGTTTTGAGTGGGTTTCTTTGACATTAATGTTTGTGAGTGTGGACAAGAGGTGCTTCAGGCTCTGGAGTTCCATCTTTAGAATGAACACAGAGGCTCTTCCCACTGTTTTCTGCAGTGATGATATGAGGGTGCTGAGGAATTCAATGATGACGACATTCTCAGATGTAAGCTCCTCTTCAGCCCATCGCTTGGCCATAAGCACTACATCACAATCACAGTACTCATTGAAAAAGTGCATCAGGGTCAGGTATAGGGCCTGGCTCAGCAGGAAACTCTCAAAGACGTTACATGCTGATTGGCTGATGGAGTCCAACAGGTACTGCACATGTTTGGAGATGCTCTGCAGAGAAACTCCCTCAGATGTCTTCAGAGACAGCACACACAGCTCTGTGATGAATACTTGAGTGTGCTGCAGAGTACTGAGGGAGGGGGGGGCACTGATCCATTCATCAAACAGGAGTGTGTCCAGGACTGACACAATCCTCCCCAGATCATCAGCTGTCAGCTGACTCAGACTCAGATTCTGAATTTTACATTTCACAGAAAGGATCTCCAGAAGCTCATCACCGTCACCGCCTGAATCATCATCCACCTCTAACTTATCCAGAGTACTTTTCAGAACGTCTCTCTTGGTCTCGAGTTCTTCTTTGATGATGATGCTCAGCTGCTCCTCCTGCTGCTCCTCTGCTCGTCTGAGTGACTTTTCTAGTCTTTGATTTAGTTCTTCTCTTCTCCTCTGTCGCTCCTCTTCATTTTTTCTCTCCTCTTCTCTCCTCCTCTCCTCCTCTTCTCTTCTCCTCTCCTCCTCTTCTCTTCTCCTCCTCTCCTCTCCTCTTCTCCTCTCCTCTTCTCTTCTCCTCCTCTCCTCTTCTCTTCTCCTCCTCTCCTCTTCTCTCATAATTTCTTGGTCTCTGATTGGCTTATTAAAACAATATGCACACTGGTACATGTTATCATAGCCAACTGGCCTGTAGTATTCACCTCCATTGAACACGTAAACGTCCTGTCCATGAATAGTACTTTTGTAACAATTGTCAAAGCTTCTGCACGGAGGCAGGACACAGGAACACTGGTAACATCTCAGGCTGTTGCCCATGTTACTTTCTGATGGTGTGTTCCCCATTTTTCAGATTAGTCAGCAGTTAAATACGTGGAACCTGAAAAATAAAAACAACTGATATATTTATAACATTTTTGATATAACAGTTCAGAAAAGTCATGCTGATTTAACACTTGGAGCCTCATTGTGTTCAGAGACAAACACAGATTGAACATATAATGTAATCGTTTACTGTAGCATTGAGGAATCAAAGGAGGTATGGGTAATTCTAAGAGACTGTACATTCACTATTTAATGTCAATGTTTTTCTCTGAAATAAAGGGGGGTGGACGTTTTTTTAGGGCCCGAGCACGAACCGTGCGAGGATCCTCTTGAAACCCTAGCGATTATTATTATTTTTGGATCACATAACCTTTTCTCCCCTTTTTTAAATAATATGTGTCAAAGAAGAACTTACTTTTACGTTTTTCTCTTTAACAGTCTGCACACAGCCTGACGTTGTAACATCTGGAATCTGTAAGATTGACAAGAGCAAAAACATTTTCAGTTTGTAAAGTAAAATGTTATCGTTATGATTCATATAGACTTGAGCTTGTAAAGATCTGACTACTCAAAGCCCTTTTACACAGATCACACCTACACATTCACACACTGATGGTAGAGGCTGCTGTGTAAAGAGTCCATCAGTATTAACTCGTCCATTCATACACATTCACACGCTGATGGTAGAGGCCGCTGAGTAAAGAGTCCATCAGTATTAACTCGTCCATTCATACACATTCACACGCTGATGGTAGAGGCTGCTGAGTAAAGAGTCCATCAGCATTAACTCGTCCATTCATGCACATTCACACGCTGATGGTAGAGGCTGCTGAGTAAAGAGTCCATCGGTGTTAACTCATCCATTCATACACATACATACACTGATGGTACACTGTAAAAAATAACGGAAAAAAGTGGCTGCTGTGGTTTCCAGAATAATTCTGTAAAAAATACAGTCAAAATGCAAATGATTTTACATAACACTGTAAAATATACAGTTTTAAATAGTTGTGATTTCCAAAAAAATACAATTTAAACTAGTAAATCCAACAGCCATTTTCTGCTGAATTAGCATGAATATGCAGCTATTAAACTTCTTATTTTAGTCAAATTTGCATTGAATTGACGTTAATTGTATATCAAATCTCATTCAACTTTAGTGAAAAATACTAAATAAACAACATTGTTTAGCTGTAAAAAACTCAGAATAGAAATGCCATTTAATTTATTTTTTCTGCATATTTAACTAAAATATTGATTGAAATATAGTGTATTTTGTACACTTTGGTCTGGGCAGAAATAGTTTCTGAAATAGTTATGTTTCTTTTATAACCACTGATAATTACGCATCATTGTTGATGAGACGTCACATTCTGTATATTATCTGTTGTAAGCTGCTGCATTTGTTTTATTGTGATGAACCACCGTGTTCGCCTCTGTGTGTAATGCTATGCTAGTTTACCTTCAGTCAACAGCTTTCACAATCAGCAAGACCAGTGTACCCGCCGTTGAATCAAAGTCCGGCCACTGGCTTTCTGGTGTTTAAGTAACAGTTACTGAACTCAGCTCAGAGAGCTCTACTATTTCAAAAGGCAGCCACACGGCTTACTTTGTTGTCCACCATTTTGTCCACATGTGACGAAGTCACATGGTGCATTGTCTCTCTCCACCATCTTTTTTTCTATCTCCCTCCTCTCTCTCTCTCTTAGCCACGCACACACACACACAAACAGGTACTCAGACACGCACACACATAACTACACCTTTACACCTCATTCACAAGTTTTGCTTGATAATGTTTGTTGCTTAGATTAGTTTGTAATAGTTATTTGTTTGATTAAGTTCATTGATTTTGGATTGATGTTGCTTTGTTTAAACAAATTCTGTTATAATTTAAGAGAGCAGTTGTTTGTGAATACTGGTGTATTAACATTGTGATATAAGCTGGGTGCGAGGGCTTTGTGTACGGATTTCACGCCTTCAATTTATGAAATACAGTTATTCATTATAAATAATATTGGTAATTAATTTACTAATTCAGACTGATTTTGGTGATATACAAATAAATTGAATTGAAATTGAATTGAATTGATGTTTGGTTATTTGTTGTCTGATCTCAGAGTGGTGGGCCGAATCAATTACACTTAGTTTAATAATATTGTTAAGTTATATTAACAATTCATTAATGATAATTGTTAATATTATAACCAAATTTGACTATATAAGATAAAAAATAAAAACAATGAAAAACGCAAGCGGTTATGAAGGGCCCTCGCACCCCTGTGCATGTCGGGGTGTGTCGCGACCGCAGGGAATGCATCAGCAGCGAGGTGGCGCCAAGGAGGAGGCCAGCGGATCAATTTGTTTAAAAGCCGTAGCAATGGCATGTTCAAATAGGCAACACAATTAAGATAAGATAATATTTTTATATAGAGCAGTTCTGACTGGCACTGTCATGATACCTGTGAAATTTGGAGCAAATTGAACATTGTTTATGGGAGGTATTACTTTTTCCTTGCAGTAGGGGTTACAAGGTTCTGTATAAGCACTGAGAAAACAATACAGCAATGCACTGATATTAGAAAATGTACTTTGTACTTTTGAATGCTCAAGTATTTTTAAAAGTAAGTACTTTAGTACTTTAACTTGACTAAAATCTTGACCGAGCCACTTTTACTTGTAGTTGAGTAAGATTTGACCACGAGTATCAATACTTTGACTCAAGTACTGGAGTTGAGTACTTTGTCCACCACTGTGTACTATGGTTACAATTTATTATTGTTGTGTGACTGTGTTCAGAGGCCAACCCTGATCATGCCTGATCAGACAAATTATCTGAGATGTAGAACCGGCTGTTTCCAGTAGGGGGCGCTATGTTAATGGCATAATTGGTAAATGGTAAATGGACTTTTACACTGTATGTCACACCCACCCATTCACACCCTTTCACACACTGATGGTAGTGATTGCTATGTAGTATCATCCATCAGAAGTAACTAATCCCATTCATACACCGCCACCGAAGAAGGGGGAGCAATTCAGGGTTAAGTGTCTTGCCCAAGGACACATCGGACATGTTGCCCAGCTGGGAATTGAACCCTTGAACTTCCCGTTGAGAGACAACGACTCTACTAACTGAGGCACAGCCGCCCCTTATTGTATTAGGTTAGATGTGATCAGGCCAGTACTGACATCGTTCATGTGAAATTTGAAGGTAATCTGACATTTTATATTGGAGGTAGTACTTAGTCCTTGCTGTAGGGGGCGCTTTGGTCACAGTTGAATATTGTGATGGTAATGTGTTTAGAGGCCAACCCTGATCATAGCTGTAAAATTTTGAGCAAATCTCAATTATATATTGTAGTACGAGCTTTCAAACTTTAATTTGTGGACTTCCTGTTGAGTTTTTTGAAACACTGCAAGAGGATTTGTCCGTCCTTACAAGCTTAATATGCATAGCAACTTTCATGAACGTACGTGAAAAAACCCTCTATGGGGAGGCCATTTTGAAAATTTGAAGGGGGTGCCACTGAGCCATTAAGCCACGCCCACTCACTTAAACAGTTTAAGATGTTTGACTTTAGTACCAGGATTATATGTATGAAGTTTCGGGTCTGTTCGACTATGTTAAGCCCGTGAAAAAATGACTTCCTGATTGCGAACGACACGTCCGTACGGCGAGAGCATTGGACGTAGGCATTTGAGCTTGAAAGTGTTGTATGGCCAAGGTGTTAGCATGGTCCACACCAATTTTGAGGGGGAATTGAGCTACTGTGTAGCAATGGCTAGTGCTAATTGAGAAACTGTATTTTCCTGTTGTCAACAGGTGGCGCTGTGACTTATCCAAAAATGTCAAACATGGATGTGTTCAGGGCGGGCCCCGTATCATGTATGACAAATTTGGATATGGTCCTCACTCTGTGAGTGCTCGGGCCCTAATTAAAACCGCAAGCGGTGATGAAGGGCCCTCGCACCCCGGTGCATGTCGGGGTGTGTTGCGACCGCGGGAGTGCAGCAGCAGCTTAACATGGCTAAGCAGCAGGCTGTGCAGTTCTATTTGTGTAAAAGTCGTAGTACTGGCAAGTTGAAATAGGCAACGTAATGAAGATCACATTAAATTTTGACTTAGAGCACTTCAGGGTGGCACTGTAATGATAGCTATGAAATCTGGAGGAAATTGAGCATTGTATATAGGATGTAGTACTTATTCCTTGCAGTAGGGGGCGCTAAGTTGACTATTGTTATGTCAATGTGTTCAGAGGCCAACCCTGATCATACATGTGAAATTTAAGGCAGATTAGACAAAGTGTATGAGAGTTACAGCCACTTCCTGTTTGATGGCGAATGATGCATCCATATGGCGAGAGCGTTAGATGTAGGCGTTTGAGCTTGAATGTGTTGTATGGTCAAGGTGTTAGCGTGGTCCACACCAATTCTTTTTTTTTTTTTTCCTACCCCTAACTCTAACCCTTTTTCTACCCTAACCCTATCCCTTTTTTAAGATTTATTTTTGGGCTTTTTATGCCTTTAATTGAGAGATAGGACAGTGGATAGAGTTGAAAATCAGGGAGAGAGAGTTGGGAATGACATGCTGGATTTGAACCTGGCCCGCTTGGAAGACTACAGCCTCCATACATGGGGCGCACACTAACCACTGCGCCACCAGCGCCCCGGCCCACAACAATTTTGACGGGGAAATGAGCTACTGTGTAGCAATGGCTAGTGCTTATTGAGAAATAGTAACTACTAGTTGTCATCAGGTGGCGCTGTGACTAATTAAAAAATTTAAAACATGGATGTGTTCAGGGCGGGCCCTGTATCATGTATAACAAATTTGGATATGATTGAACACTGCAAAGCAGAGATATAAGCACTTACTTTTTTGGCAAGTTGCCAAAACGCACTTGAAACTTTGAATGCACACCACGGCCACGCCCTTTGACGAAATAACATGCAGAGCAAAACGGGATATTTGGAACATGTCTAGAACACACTGACACTGAGTTTGCATCGAACAGATGAACGCTCTCGGGCAAGTTCGTTCAAAAAGGTAGCACAAAATCGTCGTATTTTGAAATTGAAGTGAAAATAGCGGACTTCCTGTACGTTTTATTCGTCTCACCAAGATACATATGCGTACCAATTTTTGTGACTGTAGGTTAATTTCTCGTGAAGCTGAATTTTGCTGGCCAAATGCTGTCTTGCGCTGGTCTACAGTCTCCAGTAACTGCACCTCTTGCCATGGCTCCTTTTCAGGGAGTATTTCTGAATCATTTGACTGATCAGTTCTGGGGCAATACCATTCACAAACTTAAACATTAGTTTAATAAACTAAACAATTACTAATTTGTCAAAGATTAAGAGGTAAAATTAAGAGTTAGTGGTTAAATGATGATTTTGTGAGCAAGAGGACAATCCTTCACAGTAACGCTTTATTATTTATTTCATAATTAGATATCCACAAATTAATAATGAGTTTAACTTTTTCTGGTTTCTCTTTGCCATTCCACTAGAAGTGAACAGAATTTGGTTGCATACAGGAAAATAATTATTTTGGGGGTACAAGAGGCATAATTCAAAGCACCAAATATAATCTTGGAACATTCCAGGTATCGTCTGACACCATTTAGCTCTGTAAAACAGACCTCTCCATATGGATAATTATCCTAAATGATTTTCAGACCCATGAGCTTGAAGATAGTGAATCTGATTCTCACATTATTACTTTCTGGCTCACTTAATAAGTATGAATACACAATTTAACTTTACTTTACATTGATGATACTCACATATATCTTCCTAAACTAAAGTGATTCTTGCAGGGCATTTTTGCTTTGATGAAAAAGTAGGAAATGTCTCATTCAATTCTGAAGTTTCATATTGACAGGAGTAAGATTTATTTACCACACACAATCTGACATTGTTTTGAATAGAAATACCATTAATGTCACGCAACATCTTTTATTTCTGAGCGTTTACATGTCTAGACCATCCAAATCTTAAACTTTAATGCCCGATACAAGGACATAGTAAGTAGTGGTGTTACTAATCACAAATCCCACTGTTTGGAATTGGATCAGTTTCTCGGATCAACCAAAAAAAAAAAAAATCAATATAACTATCTCAGCAGGACATGACTCATACTGTATATTTTAACATCATGACTCCAAATCAAAATGGTTCTCCGTTAATCTACCAGTAATCACATCCTGTATTTACGGTCATGATACACATTGATACAATTCCAATAATAATGGTCATTGGACCTGAACCTGAACCTTCTTTTAATTTAGAAAGTGTGTTTGTAACAACTACATATTGATAAATATATAGAAGGACACAGAGCTCATCTTAGAGCTCATCTTAGAGCTCAAGTGGTTACACACAGAGCCACACACGTATTGATGTGCGCATGTAAACACCTATTGGATGCGCTGCACAAGGGAGGATATGAGTGCGTAGAAAAAGTAAGTGAATACACTTCAGTAGTGTTTTCCTATTTGTATAGTGGGTCTACATGCCTGTTTTTCACTGAGACTCTGCACAGGGATTAAGCGGTAGTATTTATTTAACCCTGGGGGCTAATGTTAACTGGTCAAGAGTGACCCATGTCATTATTTCCTCACTGTGGTAATACTGTAGTTCTCTTTATTCAGCATGAAATAAAAGATTGAGAAACAAGTATTTTTTTACTCCCACCTTTTTAGCTATCTTCAATATAGAATGGCTGGCCCTCAAAGGTCCGTTGAGCTCTGACCAAAGCTCAACAAATTTTAAATGATGACACACACTCCACCCCACTGCAGAAAGCCATCACAGCATCAGAAGAACTGCAAAATCATGACAAGACACACTTAATGGAAAAAGTAGCTGGCATACTAACTTCCAAATGTCATTTATTCTTGGAAACACACATTTAACCAGATAAGTGCTGATCCAGGATTTCACCCTAATCTAATTTAGCTTTTATCAAAAACACACTCTGACTATACTCAAAGAATATATGCTGGATGACATGAATAGGATAATTCTTAGCTTTAGTCAAGTTTGTCTACTTAGTCCAGCCACACGTGGAACTTAACTGGAAAAAAACATCATCGTACTTACAGTAGAAAGGTCTGCTTGGGGAAGATCCCTCGTTTTTTCTGCCTCTTCTTGTCCAGGTCGTCCTCGTCTCCAGTCCCGTCCGTCACCTGCGATCAGAGAGGAGAAGAGTCGGATCAGGATGAAGATTTAAACCTCATCATCCTCACACCTCCGCCTGGATCCTGCACAACTACCACGAGCTCGTAGTGAGGCGCGGCTATTAGCTCAATGTGAGCCGAGCGTTTGACATGAGGTAATGAGAGCAGGACGTAGATGACAGGAAGTAATGAGCGTCAGACTGCAGTGGCGTTTCTGTGTGACCGCAAACTCTGAAGAAGAGAGAAAAAATAACATCAAAAAGAAAAAGATCACAGTTAACACAGTGATGTTTGTTTTTCATTTAGGGGTTTCCCACTCTGTCTGCTCTGTATTATTAGCATCGTTCATGTTTGTCTTTGGCTGAGGATCTCCTCCTCTTCCTCTGCTCGTCTCTCTGAGCAGGGAGAAGAGAGGAAGGAGAACCCATCCTCTTCCTCTCTGGCATTAATTGTGCATCAGCAGAGATGAGTTTCTGTTACCGTGCTGGTGATTTGGGCGCCCTCAGGGCAGAGCAGCCTTGAAAGTAGTGATGTGTCGGTCATGAACGATTCGTTCAAAACCATAGACTGTAAATATTACTGGACGAACCCTGACCCGTCTGTGACATAGGCAGAAAATGAGTCCAATCGACGGCCGCATCCATATTGGATTTGCAGTCTCAACCTAACTTCGGATCAACCTAACGACAGCAGTAAGGCGGGACCGGCGGGACTTAGCTCCGCCCATTCAGCTCGACGTTAGCAGTCCACTTCACAGCATCGCTAACAGCTAGGCTGCTATCATCAACTATTCCTGCTCGTCCTGAGAAAACTCTACAAACAGTAAGTTAACATTTAACTTTTCTACAACACAGTTAAAACTAATTATATTCAACCCAAATATTTAATTAAAGTCTTAAAACTACACTTTTTTAAATATACAATTATGTTTATGAGTTATTTGTTAGAGAAGTTAGACTTTGTCGTTGTTAGCAGAGAAATACATGAACAAAGTTTTATTCATAAACTGTAAATAAATGAGACATCCAGAAGAAATCAATATTACAAAGCATACAGTTCATGTTACTGTTCTGACAAAAAGAGGAATGTCTGTGTTTTATATTTACTGATGTCAACAGCGATGAGGTGAACATGACAATTGAAAAATAATTATTTAGTATTTATTATAAGACATTTGTTTTCTATTGAACCCTGTGAAGTCATGGAGTCTGTGGACAGTGTCAGCTTCACACCAAAAACTTTAAGTATTAGAAAAAATAGTGTTTAAGACTGGCATCTATTATTATGAGTTGCAGCTACCTTGTTCAATATTATTCCTGCAGATGTGGCTCATAACAAAAAAACAGCCTGAGCTGTCACATGTAGTTAACTGTACATTTTGTCTTGTCTGAGGCATTAATTGAACACCTTTGTATTTCTCTTATAGACACAGTGTGGATTATTGGTGACTGGTCCATCGAGGTGCCCAGAGAGCTGCAGAGACAGAGGAAGAAACCTGAGCCTCAACAACATCTGTATTTGTTGGCTCTTCTGGGGTGGACTTCAGTTGCTTCTCTTCAACAGCTCGCTGTGAGGGAGGTCTCCCCCGGATGGACTGAGTGATGTCACCCACAGACTGAGAGCTGGAGCTGAGACGGGTTTTAAGCCTCTTGACAAACCGTTACACCGCGCCCACCTGTCAAGCTGGTCAGCTACACACCTTATTGTGAATAACTCTTATCCTTCATCAAATCAAAACTGATGAGTCATCAAAACATTCACCCCCCGTACAGTGTGTGTCCATCCAGACATGAGCTAATCACACCTATTTGTTTGTTTTGTACCAAGCTGTAAACATGTTCATCTCTGCTGTAAAAACAGACTTTTTTTAATGTTGTTTTTCAGATTAAATAAATATTTCTATATAAATGCACTCCTTTATGTCTACTTATGAGTATACATTTCAGATTAATGCTCAACTCAATAGCTTAGGGAAGGAAGTCTACTTTTACACAACTTCTTATTCTTTTGATAAATACTAATGTAGTTCATTTCTGAAAGTGGGATGGAACAGAGTCATTGCAAAAATTTGCCCTTAAACACAGCCCCATTCTTAAATCAAGATACATGGAGAGTAAATAAGATCAATAACTGGTGAATAAAAACACAGTTAAAAATGATTTAGAAATGTAGTCTTCCCAGATCTATATCACATAATATCAACTTCTCCCATCTAAACTGGACAAAGGGTTTTAAAATGGGAAGAAAATAGTTTGATTGCAAGTTGTTTGGAGGAGATCTAGTTTTATTTGAACAGCATGAATACAGTCTTCCAAGGTGCAAACCCTCCTCCTCCTCCTGAAGCCTGTGGAGCTCCTTCATGTACTGCTGTCTTATCTGCTGGCCATCTTCTCTCAGCAGAACTTTGACTGTTGAAAAGTCATTCAGAAGAAGCTCGAGCATGTGACATGGATCCAGGAGAACATGGACTTTTAGTGAGGGGTCTTCAGGATGGCAAAGAAAGAGAGAAAAAATCAGTTATTCATTAAATCATTTTTTTTGTTCTCATCTATTTTTCTGTATTCATCTGTATGTAAGAGCACATTTATAAATTCAACAGTGTACTACCCAGACAACAAAGGTACAGTGTTCAGGTAATCAACATCTATTCAAAGTTAAGAAGATAAACATTATTGTAATCATGCTGTTTTCAGCTCTCTCACTCACACAATGATATTCCACATTAAATTGTCTCAGATTTTGTGAGGAAAAATTAAGCAGTTTATTGTGGATAGTACTTCATCTTAACATGAAACAAATATAACCTGAATTATTTAAATCATTAACAGGTCCCAACTCTCTGTGCTTTAGTACAGAACATACAGTAACTCATTTATTATTAACATGAGCTCAGTACATGGCTGTATTCTTCAAACTATTTCTTATACTTTATATCTATGTGCTTTAAATCTTATTTTCATTCCATATGTTATTTATATTTTATATTTCTACTGCTATATTCTGTGTATGAGTTCAGTGAAACTTAATATGGTTATTAATATAGTTCTTAATGGTTACAGATACTCTTACAAAGTGAAGTTTTTTTTATTTGTTAACAGTTTACTCAAATCTTAAGACACTACATCAACCATGTAACTTTAATGTCATCCTCTATAACCTACACAGCACATTAGGTTCAGTTCAGTTTATGTTACTGACGGATAATTACTACACAAAGTTTGTTTTTTAATGTCCACATTTCCGTGGAGAATAACATTCATCATAACGTCAGATAACCACCGAGGTGAACCTTTAGCTTCTAACATCACACTAACTCATTATTTTCAACAACAACATCTTAACAACAAACATTTCTAAACCATTGACCGTAAATAATGAGCTACACAGTTAGCCGACTGGTTTACAAGCTAACGCTAAACAAGCTAGGTCAGTAAATATAACACTACTATATCACTTACCGAAAAAAACTGAAGCATCAACTTGTTGGATGGTCTGTTAACCGCACAGCAAGCCATGTATGTTGTCAGATATGTGTTAAACAAACTCTCCAAACGAAGTAAGAAAGAGGAGAAATCAGACGGATCAAGCTGTTAGCCTCCTGACCTGCTGACCGCGCAGAGCTGTCAATCAAATCTGACACAACCAAATATGGGCATAGTCGTTTTCCTTAATAGAATAAAATCCGATGAGTTATAAAAAAATTCACCCCCCCCACAGTGTGAGGAGAAGGGGCCGTCAACTTCACAGATATATCTCGTTTTTTGAACCAGGCTGTAAACATGTTGATTCCTGTGGTAAAAACGGGCTTTTTTGGCTGTGGGCTTATGGCACTTCCGGCGCTTCTGCAGCCAGCCTCAAGCGGAACCTCGAGGAACTGCAGTTTTTTGTACTTCCGCATAGGCTTCATTTTTCGAGACCGGAGGTTTCCCCTTGGGAGAGACGCACAGCCCGAGAAAAAAGAAATCCCAAGTTTAAAATAAAATGTTGGTGAGAAGAGGGAAACAGGAAGAAATAAATGTCAATGTTGAAATTCTTTAGAATGCAGAGGCTGTGGATGTTCAGTTTTGTTTAAATAGGCAACAATATAGTTTAATCATGGTGTTTCCTGCTGTCATTCCAAACATATTAACATGTGTGGAGAATAACGTGATCTGTATGCCTTCTTTGATTGAGCCTATGTCTCCTCCTAACTTCAATAACAGCAGCCTGTTGTGTGTAACACTGGTCTCCTGGGTTAGCACGTTCTTTTCAAAGGTGTTAAATTCAGACACCGTCACAATCACCTCAGTTTTTGTCAGCTTTGGTAAATCACAATGTGTGTACTAACTTAACTTGTTTACATTTTCTCCTTTCTAAGGCAGAAACGCCCCATATTGAATATTCATTAAGTCAAACGTACTAAATGGTCAATGCGTGTTTTGTTCATATGAAAGATTCAATCCTCACTGCGCTCCGTTAGTAGATCAGTTAACACATTTTTTGCTGGTGGTATCAAGTTTGCACACGTTTTAAGACACACAAACCTTTAGTAAATCAGACCCAATGGATGGGGATGGTTTTTTAATCACGTCCGGTCGCACACAGTGATGGTGACTTCTGCACCCGCAGTAATGATGGCTCATGTGTCAACATTTTATACTGGTATATTAGTTACACCTTTGTATAAGACCCAGACAACTTTTAAGATGAAATAAAAACAGGTATTAAAAGTGCATCTTTCACCGGATGTTACGGTACTTCAGTAAAAAAAAAAGATCTCATTGTGTAGTCATGTTAAAAAAATAAAAAAAGACAAACAAAGAGTGGACACAACAGAAAAAATGATTGAAAGAAAACGATCACAGCAGATCTCACTAAACTTCAGGATCAGTTTAAAAGACTTCTTCCTGCAGAATCACAGAGAAGACGACTAGATACACAACCAAAGAGTCAATACTGAAATCATATTATCTTATCTATAAACATATAATACATATATATAATCCTTAGTATGTTGTTATGAGTTCAGTGACTTTCTCTGGATGATCACTGTGTGCAGGTTGATGATTAAAAACAAGAAAATCAACACATTATGGTGTTCAGGACTCTTTTTTTAGCTGGACAGTTTGGTGATTAAAAAAAGTTCTCTTACTGTGGATCTGAGGGTCCTGGTTCATTACTGAAGTTTAAAGGATCATGTTTAGACCAGTCACTCTTCATAGAGAGACAGCTGGACAGAGGAGACTCTGCTCTGTCCTCCTCTTTGTCTCCTCGATCACTCGTCTTCTGATCTGAGGGTCCTGGTTCATTACTGAAGTTTAGAGGATCATGTTTAGACCAGTCACTCTTCATAGAGAGACAGCTGGACAGAGGAGACTCTGCTCTGTCCTCCTCTTTGTCTCCTCGATCACTCGTCTTCTGATCTGAGGGTCCTGGTTCATTACTGAAGTTTAGAGGATCATGTTTAGACCAGTCACTCTTCATAGAGAGACAGATGGACAGAGGAGACTCTGCTCTGTCCTCCTCTTTGTCTCCTCGATCACTCATCTTCTGATCTCCAGATTGATCAGAGGACAATAAAAGACGTTCATGCAGGTAAAACAACCTGAGGACAAAATAACAAACAGGTGAGACACAAGCAGGAAAAATGTGAAAGACAGAAATGGTCAAGTGTCCACATCTCATTACCTGATGTGATCCTTCATTTGATTTTCTCTTCCTTCCTGTCTGCCTAAGTACCTGATGCAGCACCTCAGTGCACTTTGTTTTGATCCTAACATGATTTGTCCGTCTGATCTGCCCTGAATAATGCCAATAACAAGACATTGAGTCTTAAACTTTAAACATTAAACTAACATGTTAGTATTTAACAGCAACCATGACCTTTAGGACATTTGTACAACTAGAAGTGTATAAAACAGGGTTGGAAATCAGCACTCGTCACATACGGGTGTCTTTTTGCAGTGGCGGGTGAATTTGCTCAACCTACCGACCACAGTGGCAGAGCGAGGGTCACAATGGTGCTCTATATGCTGGAATGGCTTTGCTTGGTGTAACATGATTAACAGAGCACAGACTAGCATCTCTTTAACAGCGGGTCAACCAGCTTCAGGTGTGTTTAAACTGACGCCTCGCTGTCTCAAGTCCAACATGATAAAAAGAAGAGCGCTGTGGCGTTGATTTGGGCTCAAAGGAGCAGCTGTAAATACTATAACTTCAGACATTTGTCTTGGGCTCAAAGTGCTGCACACATTCAGCGGCCTCACAGTAGAATCCATAAAAACAATAGAAAAACACATCGACATGTCAACAGAAAAGTACAGACCCATGTATAAAACACAACATATATTGCACATTACCCATATAGAGAAAAAGATATCAAAATATAAAAGCATGTAAGAACATCATGACGCCATGATGTTTCTGCTGTAAATGTCCAATGATGAAATGGTGAAACAGACAGTGGCTTATCTTAGAATTTATTGGGCCGAGGTCAGACAACAGCAACAGAACACAAATGGCTGACAAACTTTTCATGTTAACGGTCCTGTTATATTCTGTTAGCTGGTACAGCCTACAAATTCTTTTACCATTTGGGAAGACTTCTAAAAGGCTAGAGAGGTGACATTACCTTCACTTGAAACTGTCAGATATCTACATTCAAGTCATTTAAGCTCACAACATACACTCGGCTCCTCTCCAAAAATAGATCTACTGCTATGAGAGTCTTACACAAACTGTTACATCCACACAGACCTAAACCAATGACCCTTAGATGGTCGACAGATTTAAAATGATATATCCACAAAATGATTCAAGTGAATGATTATGTGAAAATAAATACTAACAGGCACAACCCGTACAGCAGGCTTAGATTTAAAGTGAACAGAGATTACAGTACCACGCTGACATCCAGCTGAAATACAAAACTAATGTAGTTCAGCTTCCTGGGCGGTGGTCCTTACTGTGGTCCTTTTATGTCTTTATTGGAGATTCAGAAAGCAGGTAGAGAGAGAGTGGGGAATGAGATGTGGGAAAGAACCACAGGTTGGATTAATTGGGCGTGCGCAGTAACCACTTGGATACCAGCGCCCCCTGAAGTGATCCTTAATGTGACTCTGCTTCTCTTCCCGTCTCCTTTAGTACCTGATCCAACTCATCAGTGCAGCTTGTTTGTATCTTCATCTTATTTGTCCGTCTGATGTGACTCCCTGCTTGGTATTTGACCCTGGTCTAGTTTTAGGATTTAATATAAATGTCTTTCAATTATCCTTCCTGTGTCTCTTCAGTCCTGCACTGAATAATGACAATAACAAGGTCTTGAACCTCAAACATTAAAGCAATATGTTAATATTTAACAGAAATCATGACCTTTGGACCAACAGTTTTATATCTAGAGGGATATAAAACAACATCCTTCATGCCTGTAGGGATCAAACCACGTCATAAAACCGACCTTTGCTCAGATAGATGTTTTATTGAGGCTGTATTTAGTGATTACATTTTATTAGGATGCATTATTTTTTAATGTCTACTTTGAGGAAGTGGAGAATATCTAGCTTATAAAATTAAATAGTGTGGAACATAAGCACTGTCGTCCTCAGGACTTTATTTAATCTGAGAGAAAACCAGTAACGCTGACTGCTAGTTTAGACCGCAGGAGTCATGACAAACATCTCTGATTAAGGACGATTTAGATTTTTAGCTACACAACTTTTACTTGACTTGACTTTTCAAACAAAAGCTGAGAAACAACAAGTACTCCACATTCACAGAGCTGATCCCGTACTGTATCTGATCTGTTTCCTTTGCTTTTCTATTCAAAGTGTATTACTCAATATTAACCTGAGGTTTTAACAGTAAAGTCATAATAATGTTGAATTAAACTCACCCTGTCTCAGATGTTTGTCCTTCTGCTCTGTCGACTCAAAATGGAGTCTTAGCTCCGACTGACAGAAACTTTCAGTTTTATTGTTTTATTGGAAACCCATATCAGCTCAGAGTTTCTCCTCCCCTTGTTACTAGAAATGAAATGAATGGTTAACCATCATCAGTTCAGGTTTCTTCATGACCTCTCTGCTGAGCTCACAGTAAAATGCATTAATTCAAACTAACTAGGTTGAGATAGTCAGTCAGAAAACTTCAAAAAGTAAGCTGGGATCACCTCCCTTCAGCAATGTTGTGGATGTCAGACGTGTGGAGAAACAGTTCCCAGATGATCCATGATCTGTTCAGATCACCCCGCATGGTACCGGGCAACATGTGATCCATGGATCAGAGGAAAATGTATCTTCATGGTGTAAAATAAATACACTGGCGTTATATCCCAATTCAATATCTGAGTGAAAAGAAGTCAGTGTTAAAGTTGTTCAGGTGGGCACAAACAGGAAGTCATTTCAGTCTTTTAAAATACATTTTATGTATGTTTTATTTCAGACAGAAACAGGTCATAACATGTCAATATTTCATTGTGAAAGATAACTTTTTAATTGTCTATTAGATGTTAGAAACATTAAAAGAAGAATAGTAGAAGTTGATCTGAGTGATAGGGCTGGGCCTCAAATCAACATCACGATTAATTGAACAGTTTACCTTGATTATGATTCATGAAAGATTATTTTGTTATTGTTTTTTGCCCTCATAGTTCACTGACATATGCTCAACTGTTTATCTGGTCTTTTTTCTTGTATAATCTTAGAAGATGTTGAACACATAATATAAAAATAATTAAAAATAATATCAGTATTCGAACATTAACTGCCATTGGATTTCATCATTTTATTATAAATATATAATTGATTAAAATGTTTTGGATAACGAGTGAATCAATTGACGTGAGGATGTTAATGTTACCTAAACAGTTTTATGAAAGTAGTCAGCCTAGGTGTCTTTTTTTTTTAATGCCCTGTCTTGAATAGGCCACTCCCCCTCTTACAGCAACCAGTGAGCGCTGTATGTTAGAGGTGGGAATCACTAGAGTCCCCACAATACGATATTATCCCGACACTTGAGACACAATACGATTCTATTGCGATTTTAAACATTTTTCGATATGCTGAGAATTGCGATACAATATATTTTGAACTGCATATTATATCCACTACACTAAACTAAATCAAGAATCATTTTGTCAAATAAGATAAAACTCTCAGTCTGTTCATCTCACTTCAGTCTTTTTATTTGTATTTCAGTCTAATTGAACTTTAACATGAATTCTTAACAATACAACTTGTTCAAAAATAATTGTGAAACCCCTTCAACAGTTAAAAAATAAAAAAGCATAAATAAAACATCATATTAAAAATATGAATACTTGGCTGCCATGAGACTATATAATATCGCCACATAAAATATCGCGATACAATACTGTATTGATTTTTTACCCGACCTTTACTATTTAATATGTTGTGTGGCGTCGCACACACTGGCTGTCCACACTGCATCCGTTTACTATTTCACTATTTGCTCTGTAAATTTCAGTTTCCCCCTGCAAACAGTTTGACATCTATACTTTTGTATTAAAGGTGGACACGCGGATGTGTGGTGCTTTGTATTGACGAGCAACACAGCACACAGAGGACCGTCGATAAACGGCTCACGGTGAGCCGAAAAAAAGTTTATCTGGTGTTGTTGACACAAGTCAAAGCAGAACATTTAAATCACAGATGTGGATATTATTAATACATCGCTATCTCCACTTTGTACAACAAGCTGAAGAAACAAAGAAACATTACATTTGGGCGGCAGTAACTCAGTCTGTAGGGACTTGGGTTGGGAACCGGAGGGTCGCCGGTTCAAGTCCCGGTGTGGACCAAATCTGGAAGTTGTTCTGGTAGCTGGAGAGGTGTCAGGGCACCTCCCGAGCACTGCCAAGGTGCTCTTGAGCAAGGCACCAAACCCCCAACTGCTCTGGTGCACTCTCTGCTTAGCAGCTTGTAGCAGCCCCACTCTGACATCTCTCCACCATTGCATGTCCACAGGTCCTGTTTGTGCATGCGTGTGATTCATGTGTGTGAGAAGCATGTCCCTAAAAATAACAAATTTCCCTCAAGGATTAATAAAGTTTATCAAAATACAATCAAAAAATAAAAATAAGGGTCAGTGATAAATAAGGGTTGTTATAAGAATATTGAATATTTTATACATCTAGAGGATGTGAGTGTAAGTGTACTCATGATTGTAATTACTTCATTTTAAAATAGCACAAGAAATTTGATTTTATTAGGATTATCCCTAAATTTATAAGTTATGCCCTTTTTCAATAGTGAGCGGGACACAGAGCTGAAAACACTTTTTCTGTTTTCTCATTAATTTTTGGCAAATTATGTAAAAATTGTTTTAAAAAAAACCATGTTATTTCACTGCAATAGAGGACTACTTTTATTCCACTTTAATTGTCCTGTATTTTATTATATGTTTATGAGAAATACTGGTTACACCAATTGACTCAAACCAGTTACACCAACTGACCATGCTGCTTCTACCATTGTTTCTTGAAGAAATTGTTGTTAGCTTCCTCCATTTTATGTTTGCTCCACCTTCCAAAGTGCACAGAATACCAGTGCAAACCTGTAGTGTGCACATTTGCCTTAAACACAGAATGGCATAGAACTGAAGTGAATAGATCGGCCTTCTGGATGGGTCTCATATATCTGCAGATTCTTACTGATAAATATTTTATCTTCTGTTCCCAATAGCTGTTTACAACCACACATACATTGCACGCATTAGACTAAACGTGTTCCTGTATTCTCTCACGGAAAAGCTTGAAATGTAAAGTTGTTTTGTTTCTTTGTTCCTTCTTGATTTCTGTCGATCCTTCTAGTGATGTGTCGGTCATGAAGGATTCGTTTAAAACGAATCATCTGGGTGAACGAACTGAACTGAATCACTTACTGAGAAGAGTCGTTCATTTCTCAACTCTCTCTCCTCTCTCCTGTCTCGTCTCTCTCTCCAGACCGTAAGAGTCTCTCAAAGCCCGCCCTCCCTCTCCTCTCATGTCAGTGATACCTACTGACTGAACCAATAGGAGGAGTCGGTCGGGAGCTCTGTGTCTCTAAAGCCCGCCCTCCCTCTCCTCTCATGTCAGTGATACCTACTGACTGAACCAATAGGAGGAGTCGGTCAGGAGCTCTGTGTCTCTAAAGCCCGCCCTCCCTCTCCTCTGATGTCAGTGATACCTACTGACTGAACCAATAGGAGGAGTCGGTCAGGAGCTCTGTGTCTCTAAAGCCCGCCCTCCCTCTCCTCTGATGTCAGTGATACCTACTGACTGAACCAATAGGAGGAGTCGGTCAGGAGCTCTGTGTCACTAAAGCCCGCCCTCCCTCTCATGTCAGTGATACCTACTGACTGAACCAATAGGAGGAGTCGGTCAGGAGCTCTGTGTCTCTAAAGCCCGCCCTCCCTCTCCTCTCATGTCAGTGATACCTACTGACTGAACCAATAGGAGGAGTCGGTCAGGAGCTCTGTGTCTCTAAAGCCCGCCCTCCCTCTCCTCTCATGTCTCCAAAATTGAGGAAGTAGAAAATATATTATTGAACATTTAATGTTTGTGTTTTTTATATCTGCTGTCAGTTTACAAACGGCTTTTATATCCAACTTAATTTAACTCAGCTGACTGTTTTAACATCCACTAACCATCGTGTTTCAGTCAGTACAGTGTGTGTGTGTGTGTGTGTGTGTGTGTGTGTGTGTGTGTGTGTGTGTGTGTGTGTGTGTGTGTGTGTGTGTGTGTGTGTGTGTGTGTGTGTGTGACTGAGGCTGGTGACTCACAGTCTTGCTTGTTCACGTTCAGTGTTTCGTTCACTGACTGAAGCTCCGACACGAATCACTGACTGAGAGAGACTCAGAAAGTAACCTAAGCCCATTATTAGTTTTTAAATGATTTTTTTGCCCTGCGTATATAATTTAAAATATAACTCAAAGTCAAAGTAGGCCTATCTGTACT
This sequence comes from Labrus bergylta, assembly GCF_963930695.1. Lineage (NCBI taxonomy): Eukaryota > Metazoa > Chordata > Actinopteri > Labriformes > Labridae > Labrus > Labrus bergylta. The sequence goes on along the minus strand of NC_089201.1, from coordinate 33,222,407 downwards.
GAAGCTCCATGAAGGAGACTAATCAGACCTTTAAAGACTTTAACACTAACATGTGATCCATGTCACAGCTGTTTTATAGAAATATGATTATTATCTTTGCATGAACTTTCAGATTTCAACTCCATCACCGCCAACACCAGAACATTTGGAACAATCAGCAGAATCCAAACATTTGTACTCTTGTTTCAAATTATCCAATTTGTTTTTTATTGATCTTATCTGTAAGTTTTATTTCCCAACAGCAAGACTTAAATGTTTGGTAAACCTCTCGGGGGCTCAACGTCAAAACTGAGAAACATCCTGTTTAGTTGGTCAATCTATGTCATATTTACTTATATTCTGACACATTATAGACTAAATAATATCCTTACAACAGAAGACAGGTCTCAGTATGCTTGAATATAATCTATAAATAATATTAAACATTTGAATATTTCTTGAAGACGATTCAGAGCAGGACATGAACGTCCTCACTGATTATTATTATGTCCCTGAACGCAGCAGTCAGAGCCACCTACATGTGAAAACGTTGAGTAGTAATAATACATTACAGTTCCTGTTTTCAGTCTGCTCACTTGTCTGAAAAATAAAACTGATGGCGCCACCTGCTGGACAAACATTCAAAGCTTGATCCAAACAGCAGCCGAGCTCTTATCCAGCTGCTTCAAAGTGAGCAGCCTGATGACTCTGCTGGAGCCAGATTCACACGTAGCCCCGGCCGGGTCACACTCCTGTTCAGGTTTGATCTCTAAAGAGAGAGAAACTGGTCTGTAAGGCATTCAGATATAAACTACTGTAGGGTAGAGGTCACCGAGGGGCGGGCTGGAACAAAGAAAGATCAGTTGTAGTCTGTCTGTTGATGTCTCAGTATTTTTGCTGTCTTTCTTTTCTTATTGTATTTTGTTGTTGCTGTCCTGACCTTGTCTGTTTGTTTTTTCTGTGCCTTATTTGTCATGTATATGTCACCAGTTTGTCACGCTATTGCACCTCATTAAATGAATGAATGAATAAAAACCATTCCTGAGATAATCCACTGCTGGTACGGAGGTGCTCTCTGCCTCCTGTGTGTGAACAAAGAGTGTGTGTGTGTTTGAAGATACAAGTATATCCATCTCACATAGAACTGTGTTTGTCTTTGATTGAAATGGGGGCGGCAGTTGCGGTAGAGGGTCGCCGGTTCAAGTCCCTGGCCTGGTAGCTGGAGAGGTGCCAGTCCACTTCCTGAGCACTGCCCTTGAGCAAGGCACTGAACCCCAAAACTGCTCTGGAGCGCTCGCTGTGGGCCGCCCCCTCACTCTGAGACCTCTCCATTAATGCATGTCCACAGGATCCTGTTTGTTCATGTGTGTGTTCATGTTTATTAAACAGAGTGATTCATAAAGGATCAATTCAAAATGAAATATGAAACACACATTGTGAGTGTGTGTAGTTGTCAAACTGAAAGCAGACATCACAGCCGTTTTTACATCTGCACTCCTGAAAACATGGAAATCATTTGAGGAGGACTGCTCCTGACTGCAGACGCAGCACTGAGGGAATGCTACTTTCAACATCAGGCTACTTTTAGAAAATGACCAACCCTGCCTTTAAGCGTGATATTGATTTGAGGTCATATCGCCCCGCCCTGCTAACCAGGCTACCGGAGCAGCAGCAGCACGGCGCCATGCTTCCTCTCCTGAACACAGACAGAAGAGAGGGAGTTGTTTTGATACAGCTGATCATTCAAATATCTAAAAGAAGTGATCATTCAGATTGGGAAATGTACCAACCTTCCTTGTTTGTGTGACTTTCAAATAAAACACAGTCCTCTCAACCTCACACAGTCCATGTTTTCTTGAAGAATAATTCTCTCAGGTGTTCAGAGTTCAGGTGTGTAGCTCCAGACGCCGCTGCAGCTCAGGCCGTAGTTCTCCTCTCTCACACTGTCGGGCAGCTCAAACTGAGCCAGCGGCCTCAGGAGGCGTCGGATGGCGTGCTCCTCAAACTGAGCTCTTCCTGGATCTCCGATCAGGACTTTGGTGCCGTGGGTCTCCATGCAGCGGTTCAACCAGCTGTGCAGGCTGGTGGCGAGGGACTGGTCGTAGAACATGTCGCCCAGCAGGATCAGGTGGAAGGCGGCGGGCGGTGAACCCATGATGTTGTGGGTGAGACACACAGGAGGCTGCAGGCCGTTCAGCTCACTGTTCATGTGCGTCGCCACGGCTGCCACTGGAACACAAACAGGCGGGTTAACACGTCACAGGGTTAGGCTTCAAGGAATCATGGTGTTCATGTGTTTCTTTTAATCACAGCAGTCTATATACAGGGTTCACACTCTTTTCCAGGGATCATTTTCCAGGACTTTTCCAGGACATTTTCAGCCATGATGGAGCTGGTATGACAGTCCGTGATCGTGCCACGCCAATATTAAGTGTAGTCTTTAACAAGGTTAATCACACCCACTGTGAGCTACCGCTTCAACGGTTAAACATTTAATATCATGTTAAGGTCCATTTTTTACACTTAACAACGCAGTATTATATTTGAAGAGACAATGCTAGCAAACAAGAAACTTTCAATGGATTCTTGTTCCTCGTGTCCCTGGCTGTACCCCTGAGAAGTTTCAGCAGATTTTACTGGAGACTTTTTTAAATGATTAAAGTTGAATTCTGGTCAAATTGCATAGAGACGCTGATATTTTAGAACATTTTAATTCATTTTTCTAAAAAACAAGAAACTTTCAATGGAAAGGTCTTCTGGTTTCTGTTTGTAGTTCATTTAAAGTCCCCATGATACTGACAGCAGGCAGAACATTATCTGCACTGAGGACCACCTCCCACAGACGGGATTCTGACAATGATTTGTTTGTCTTAAGAACCAGATACATGCAGTAAAAAAGTCTGTTCTAGATAAAAACTCATTTACAGCCACAGATCTGCTCGACTCTGTCACAAAAGCTGATGATTGTTAGATTCCCTGCATTCCTGAAACGCATCAGAAACCATCGACCCGGCCTCCATGGAGGACAGACCTGACAAAGCTTCACTTTTCATTTCTTACAGATCTGCACAAGGATGCAGCCTCTAGTGGACACTCGATGAACTGCAGGATTTTACACCTCAGCATCGGCTTCATTTTTAAAGACCGGAGGTTTCTGCTTAGTTTGACAAAGTGCAGTCTGAAAGCAAACCGAACCAAATGAAAAATGCAGCAATGTTGCAGCTCAATGATAAATGGATTGAGCTTGTAAAGCGCTTTTCTGGTCTTCTGAAGACTCAAAGCGCTTTTTACACCGCAGGTCACACCTACACATTCACACCCTGATGGTAGAGACTGCTGAGTAAAGAGACCATCAGAAATAACTAATCCCTTTCATAGACACACATACGCCACTGATGAAGCAGCGAGAGCAATTCAGGGTTCAGCGTCTTGCCCAAGGACACGTCGGAGATCTGGCTGCAGGAGCTCGGGATTGAACCCCAAACCTTCGGGTTGAGAGACGACCGACTCTACCAACCGAGCCACAGCCGCCCCTGAATCGCCCAAAATTTCATACGTTAAAATGAAATAATGTTGAGCTCCATCACAGCTTTTTGACTTCTTGCGTCAACCATCTGAGACCTCAGCCAACCACACGAGAAAAAAACCTTCCACCCGTTGACGACATACAGCGAATGTTTTAATGTTCCTATCAAAATAAGAGCCTGAAAATGTGTCCATGCTGTGATGTCCTGATGTGAGTAAATAACACAGTAGAGTAAGAGATGAATGAATGCTTACTAGGGTCGATGTCGTTAACCACTACATGAGCGGCACCGCACAGAATGGCGGCGATGGCGGAGGCTCCGCAGCCGCTGCCCAGATCCAGAACGGTCTGACCCCGACACACTGCGGGGTGGTCCAGGAGAAACCTGAACACAGAGACAGAAACAAACAAAACAGCTGTTTAGGTTTGTGAAACCAACGAGACGCCAGAGTCTCTTCCTGCTCCGTGCCACAGGTCGGAATCAAACCTACGGTCTCTGCACATTGTGGCCCTCGAGCTAACCACTAGGCCATCGCCACCCCTTTATCTTAATGTCTTTGTTGCATAATTTCAACGTATTGAAGCGACTGCTCAAACTAATCTTTAAATGACAGTGAGCCTTTGTCCCAGGCGTCTGATGTGTTAGAAGTCCTTCACTAAAAGGTGGCTAAGGTCCTGGACCTCCTGACAACACTAAAGATCTGCACTGAGCAGCCGCTGAAGTCCTGAAGTCAAACACTGGAGCTCAGAGAGTTTAGTGAGAACAATAGAGAAGACGAGGGAACCAGCTGAACAATTGACTCAGGACTTTTGCTTTTATATCGTTATTAAGACGTCTCCTACTGAGCCAACACACATGCACATTTCAAAAAATAAATCAACCTGTAGTTGGTCCGAACTTCATGGTGTCACGTCCAACACGTCTTTATGACTTCATTCTCGGTTTGGGAGGCGTGGTCTCATTGGACAAATCATCATTATCATCTTATTTCATTAAAACTTCATTAAAGATAGAGTCGGTATCTTTTCAAAATAAAATACAGACTTCTCCTAAAGCTGCTCCATTGTCCCTTCTGGGCCTCCGTACATGTGTGGTGGTGACTGTGTCTGCAGAGACTCTGGAGCTGGTGTGTTTTGTAGTGTCTCATCTGTATGCATGTACCTTATATTCTCTAATAATCAACATTTATGTCAAGTAGTCATGCTGCATAATCATATGTATCTCAGTAAACTGTATCTTAATAAACTGAAACTGCGCCTCAGGGTAAAAATGCATTTAGCAGAGCACACAGGAAGGAGCCCTCAGGGGAGGGTGAAAGAAAGTTCAGTACAGCAATACAGAAAGGTGAATCCTTAAAGTTACCAATAAAGATGAAGTTGAACAGATCAGATGGTGAAAAGAGGGCGTGAAGAAGCTTGTCCCCACGCCCCTGCAAAGCCATACATACTGTAATCTTTGTCTGTTTTAGTCTCTTCAGTTGAAGGGCTCACTGCTTTATGACTCCATGAATACAGCTTCCTGTGCTCATGTTCTTTGGCCTCCAGGTCCGGTCTCTGAAGAGGACTTTGCAAACTTTAAGGACTACAATTACACCGTGAAGAAAACAGAAAATAGATTCAGAACTTCAAGATGTTGCGGCTTCATTGGGTTCGGATGTAGGTTTAATCTGGGTCCAAATTTGATCCAAAAAGTCACTACAGTTTCCTCCAGACAATGACAGCGCACAGGTGAGTGGAGGAGTGGATACAGTTCAGTGATTGGACGAGATTCAAACCGGCGAATATGACGGACGTGGACGTAGCAGCAAAGAAGAGAAAATATAATCAGAGTGAGGAGAAACACCACAATCATTGTTCATTTTAACTGCATTAAAGTTCATATTTTAACACCATATTTATCGACTTTAAAGGTCACATATTCTGCTAAACCCACTCCCCCATGTTCCTCTAACTCTAACATGTGTCTCTAGTCCGTCTACAAACCCCCCAATGATGAGAAAAGTCCATCCTCTCCGTCTTCTGCCTGCTCCACTTTTCAGAAAATGTGTGCTCAAACAGGCCGTTTGGAGATGTTCCCTTAATGACATCACAAAGGGCAGTAGCCCCTCCCCCAGGTGGGTGACACTCCCACAGCTAGGTGTTTGTTCTGCCCTCTGAGGCCGCGATCACACCGAGACGCGCCGCTGCAGACGCGGGCGCTCATAAATACATTTATTTCGTTTAGATTTCCAAGGTAATTCTAATTAGAGGAAACCATGGACCTAACTTCATATTACTTTACTGGAAATGTATTCAAGAAATGAGCAGCTATTTATCACCTGCTTCTCTGGAAATAGCAGAATATAATTACTCGGTGATCATTTTGTGGTGAATTGTGATTTCATTTCAAATAAATGATTTGATAATTGTCACCTACTTACCATGAAATTTGGGGGTAATTTCAAAGAAATTGGAAAAAACAGTTTCTTACCAATTAGGACTTGCTTACAATTAAGATCGGGCATTATTTCAAAGAGGTTACGTGCTAATTTTCACTCAATTGTCATGAAATTCAGGGGTAATTTCAATGAAATCAAAAAAAAGTTTGTCTAATTATCACCTAATTACGACGAAATTTGCGGACCTGTAAAGTGTTACCTAGATTTTTGTACAATTCAAAGTGTACATATCATTTTCCAGTAACTTTGACATTTGTCGTTTGAATGATTTACAACGGGGATGTAAAGCAGCTGTGCACCAACAGCTGTTAGTGACGTCACTACTAAAGAGGTTAAAGGTGAATGAAACAGGTATATTAGAGATCTCACCGTGACAGCGCCTGTCCTCCGGGCCAGTAGATCGCCCAGTACGGGTCCTCGTAGGGCCACAGTTCGGGTCTCTCCGTCCAGAATCTGCAGCTGGGAGTGAACAGCCTCAGTCTGAGCTCCGGGGTGAGGCTCTGCTCTCCGACCACCTCCGTGTTTTCACCGATAAATCTGCGGCTGTGAGACACACACCTCCGTCTGAATGCTGTGAACGAGCCTTTAACACACCTGCTCCATGTAGAGGACTTAAAGAGTCCAAACATGACCAGTTAGCCACGGAGCTACTCGTCAGAGCCCTTCTTATGTCTCTGTCACCTTCTGTCGTTTTTTAACATCTTAAAACCCGATAAGAAATGAAAACACACAACTTTCTTCTTCGTTGGCTGGCATCCAAAAAGTTGCATTACTGCCATCTGCTGGATTTAATTATTACTCACATTCCTAAATCCTCCTCAATAAACCTGTTCTCAAGAGAGATTTAAACAAGCATCTTCGTCCTCTCCCTCTCTCCCCACACTCCAAAATACTTTTTACATCTCTTCTTCCCTCTCTCTCCATTTCTGACATCATGTTCTGTCTATGTGCTACATACTTTCTACATTTAATAACTACATGTTCAACTGTTTCTGCTAGATTGCATATCTCACAAAGACCAGATGAATGTTTTCCAGTGATATGTAGAGAGCTATTTAAATGACTGTGACTGATTCTTAACCTGGACATTACGACCTCCTCTCTTCTGTTGCTCCCTCTGTATTTTACTTTATCTATTTCCCTCTGAATTGAATATAAATGTCTTCCCTTTGTCTGATTGTTCCGATATTGTTGCCATTCCTGTTTGATTTTACTCCATGTGACTCGTTTCCCCTCTGACTGAGATCATTTGATGTTAATATCAATCCTCTCTTTCTTTACAGCTTCCTTTGCCAACCTGTCCACCTTTTCATTTCCTGCTATACCTGAATGTGCTGGAACCCACATGAACATCACATCTGTCCCCTGTTTAACCACCTGGGAATGTGTAAATATGATTTCATATAATACATCTTGACGACTGTGAGATGATCCTGATTGAATACTGTATAAAGCGCTGACTGAATCACTGCATATCAGCACTTTCCTTCCTTTCATTTGCTCAACACATTCTAATGCAACTAAAATGGCGTACAACTCTACTGTGTACACGTTCAGGAAATCTGACGTTCTCTTCACTACTTCAACCTTGAACCTTTTGGGATAAACGCAGCTGATCCTGTTGCATTTGTCATCGGGTCTTTAGATCCATCTGTGAATACTTGTACATGATCTCCATATCTCTGTTCTATGTGTTCATAGAATTCACTCACTAAATCAACATTTCTTTTCCTTTCCTTTATCTTTAGTAACTCCAAGTCTACTTCAGCTGTCTCAAGCATCCACATTGGAACTGGTGGCCATAAAACAGCTGGACTGATATCCTTGTCATACACTCCCATATCTCTCGCCACTCTATCCCCTATCCATCCAAAACTGGACTTAATTGTTCTCTCTTTTTCCCAGCAATCCTTTAACACTGATTTTGTTGGGTGACTATCTCCATGTCCTCTCAAGTTCAGCCAATAATTAGCTAATAGCTGTTTCCTCCTTAAACATAGTGGCATCTCTCCTACTTCTACCTGAAGTGCACATATTGGAGATGATTTCACTGCCCCAATACATATCCTAAGAGCCTGTGCCTGAATCATTTCTAACTTTGCAAGTGTTGTCTTTGCTGCAGATCCATACACCACACTCCCATACTCAATCCTAGTTCTAATTAACGCCACATATATATATTTTAAGGCAGCAACATCAGCTCCCCAATCCATTCCTACAAGACATCTCATTACATTTATTACTTTTTTGTAATAAAAAGAAAAGGAGCTTCATAACAACAGGAATGGAAGTGGAAGAGGTTGAATAAAAAAGGGAAATAAATAAATAGATAAATAAATAAAGAGATAAAATAAGGTTAGTAACTCTCGCGCTAAGTGACCCAGATAAATGATTAGTCTTTTCACTTAGTGGAAGTTACGAACAAAAGAACAAATGCTGCATGAGAGAAGGTGACAGGTCAGAGGAGAAAACACCAAGATGAAGTTTGAGAATAAGTTCAGTGCAAAAAATAACAACGCATCACGGCACAAAAGCCAGAAGTATCTGCTCCACAATTTCACCCTTGAACATTTACAGCGTGGTCGGGGGCACAGCTCTCTCTGGGGGATTAATCAAACAGTGACGCTCTCCCAACAGAACAAGCTGGACCAAACGGATCAGTGCGCTCTTTTGAACTTACTGCAGAGCGCACGCTTCACCAAATCATCTAATAATGCAAAACCAGCCATGATGTAACATTTCAAAGTAACGCCTGTCACAGACGACTTTTTAAGGTTTTCACACCAATTAGGCAACGGGTCTCTTTCAAACCACACAAAATCACTTATTTTGTGTTTTGAATTAAAAAAACTGGGAACATGCATCTAGGTTGAGATGGATTCTGGCGTGCTGTGACACTCGTGGTGCTTTTTATTTGTAGTTTCAATGTTCTACCTCTAGATTCTGTGTGTAAGCATGCTCAGAGCTCTGCTTATATTTACACACATTTCTAAGTAAAAGAACAAGTTGATAAATTCCACTCTTTGCGTGGGAATGTTCTTACACACTCATTACTCACAGATCCGTGCTCACACACTGTTGATAGATGAGCCCCCTGATTTTGTGCTTCAAACGTTCGTACACACGGTTTAAGCACATATCTGTTAGTGAATGAGGCCCATTATCTTTTGTTTCTCTGCAATCACGTTCAACTGGATGCCTCATTATAGAGAGCGTAATGCTGCAGCTCCCCCTGGTGGTGAACCTGTGTCAATGCTATGTGAGTCCTTAAGACGTGATCATGTGAAAGCCTCCCCCAGTTTGAAGCAAAGAAATAAATCATTTTACAATCTTTGAAAATCAGATATATTTATACAATTTACTATATTTATTTAATACCACATTCTACTCTAATTCTGTGTAGAAGCAGCATGTTTGTGTGGACAATATCACACTGTGGAGCTGAATGAAATGTGAGTCTGTCTCAGAACACTTTCACTAACAGAGACCGCACCTTTACTGATTGAAATAAAGAGTAAGAGTCAGGTGAGGGGGGAGAAGGACAAATGTGTGGATCTTTGTGGAAAACAAAGTTTTATTTCAAATACAAGTGGAGAAGAAAATTACAGAGAGCAGACAGAGAAATAATCTCTTCAGATCGATCAGTCTGGGAGAAAACTGTGGAAACAGTGACACCTGCTGGCAGAAAGCAGTGATAGCAGCAACAGAACCTAAACATGAATTATTATTCAAATAAAACCCTCCACAGATTGAATTTATTTCTATTTAAAATCCTGAGATAATAAAAACAGAAGGTTCAAACATCAAAGTGTAATAAACATCAGAAGTTAAAAATAAAGATAGTTTGATAACGTGTCCGTTGTTACCCTGACATGATGAATGAATATCAATGATTGAGTCTGCATGTTATTCAGCTCTTTTTATATCATCTCATATTACATCAAATATTCAGGTGCTGACTCTGCACCTGGATCCAGACATCCTGTTTGTAGTTCTTTTAAAAACTCAGTGAAGCCTCCTCTTTGTTTTGATCCAACAAAGAGACGACTGATTTATTATCAGACGACCAACGACTCGTGGTTAAAAGCAGAACTTCACACTTTAACTTGCACAGGTGGAATCAACTTCTACTGTTATCTGTGAATATGAGTCAATGAATAACCTGCACCACTACACATGTCCACAGGGTGGCGCTGCAACAGAAACATTTATATCCAAATCAAAGAGTTCATCTTCGGTCGTTGAGTCATGAAGCAGTTTAAATTCAGAATATGAGAATAGAAAAATGTCCGAGGTCATGGTCCTGTGTGTGACGGTGGAGCTGATCTCAGAGCAGCTCAGACTGCAGCACTGAGAGTCATCTGCGCTGTGATTGGTCCGTCAGTCTCCCAGTAACACAGCCCAGTTAAAGACTCACCAACACACCAGCTGCTGCTTCCAGCTCTGTGATCAGCAGGATCCTCTCTTTAAAGACTCCTCCTCCAGCTGTTGATATAAAAAGAGATAAATGAGAGATTAGACTCTGAGAGAGACTTCATGATTATTCTGATCATATAATATCATCGTTATCATGATTATTCTGATTATCAGTGATACAGAACATCCAGTATGAAGAGCAGCAGGGACTTCAGTCCTGCTCAGAAGTGAAGTGGGCGTGGAAAGTAGCACGCCACCTTTCAGCTCTCGTGGTCACTCGTGTTGGTGACTTGAAGATTAAAGGGACAGAGAGTCCTTGAAGGCATCATCGCGTCACAGACAGTTGAGTGATGTGTTTACTGAGAGTCCTTGAAGGCATCATCACGTCAGAGACAGTTGAGTGATGTGTTTACCGAGAGTCCTTGAAGGCATCATCGTGTCACAGACAGTTGAGTGATGATGTGTTTACCGACAGTCCTTGAAGGCATCATCATGTCACAGACAGTTGAGTGATGATGTGTTTACCGACAGTCCTTGAAGGCATCATCACGTCACAGACAGTTGAGTGATGTGTTTACCGAGAGTCCTTGAAGGCATCATCATGTCACAGACAGTTGAGTGATGTGTTTACTGAGAGTCCTTGAAGGCATCATCATGTCACAGACAGTTGAGTGATGTGTATACCGAGAGTCCTTGAAGGCATCATCATGTCACAGACAGTTGAGTGACGTGTTTACTGAGAGTCCTTGAAGGCATCATCATCACGTCACAGACAGTTGAGTGATGTGTTTACTGAGAGTCCTTGAAGGCATCATCGTGTCACAGACAGTTGAGTGATGTGTTTACCGAGAGTCCTTGAAGGCATCATCGTGTCACGGACAGTTGAGTGATGTGTTTACCGAGCGTCCTTGAAGGCATCATCGTGTCACAGACAGTTGAGTGATGTGTTTACTGAGAGTCCTTGAAGGCATCATCGTGTCACAGACAGTTGAGTGATGTGTTTACTGAGAGTCCTTGAAGGCATCATCATCACGTCACAGACAGTTGAGTGATGTGTTTACAGAGAGTCCTTGAAGGCATCATCATCACGTCACAGACAGTTGAGTGATGTGTTTACAGAGAGTCCTTGAAGGCATCATCGTGTCACAGACAGTTGAGTGATGTGTTTACTGAGAGTCCTTGAAGGCATCATCATCACGTCACAGACAGTTGAGTGATGTGTTTACAGAGAGTCCTTGAAGGCATCATCGTGTCACAGACAGTTGAGTGATGTGTTTACTGAGAGTCCTTGAAGGCATCATCGTGTCACAGACAGTTGAGTGATGTGTTTACTGAGAGTCCTTGAAGGCATCATCGTGTCACAGACAGTTGAGTGACGTGTTTACTGAGAGTCCTTGAAGGCATCATCATGTCACAGACAGTTGAGTGATGTGTTTACTGAGAGTCCTTGAAGGCATCATCATGTCACAGACAGTTGAGTGATGTGTTTACTGAGAGTCCTTGAAGGCATCATCACGTCACAGACAGTTGAGTGACGTGTTTACTGAGAGTCCTTGAAGGCATCATCACGTCACAGACAGTTGAGTGACGTGTTTACTGAGAGTCCTTGAAGGCATCATGATGTCACAGACAGTTGAGTGATGTGTTTACTGAGAGTCCTTGAAGGCATCATGATGTCACAGACAGTTGAGTGATGTGTTTACTGAGAGTCCTTGAAGGCATCATCACGTCACAGACAGTTGAGTGATGTGTTTACTGAGAGTCCTTGAAGGCATCATCATGTCACAGACAGTTGAGTGATGTGTTTACTGAGAGTCCTTGAAGGCATCATGATGTCACAGACAGTTGAGTGATGTGTTTACTGAGAGTCCTTGAAGGCATCATCACGTCACAGACAGTTGAGTGATGTGTTTACTGAGAGTCCTTGAAGGCATCATCATGTCACAGACAGTTGAGTGATGTGTTTACTGAGAGTCCTTGAAGGCATCATCATGTCACAGACAGTTGAGTGATGTGTTTACTGAGAGTCCTTGAAGGCATCATCATGTCACAGACAGTTGAGTGATGTGTTTACTGA
>NC_089201.1:33194971-33199971 GCF_963930695.1 Labrus bergylta | reverse complement strand
TTAAGCAGTCTAAAGTAGTAACAACACAGAAATACCCTCAAACAAGTTACAGAAGTTAGAGTACAAACATATCAGACTTTAGTCTGGAGTAACAAATGAATAATAGTTACTTTGCAAAAATCTACCTTTTCCAGAATATTATTTAAATATATATTTTAATGCATTAATGTGTTCCTCATTTTGTTGTCATTGCTACAGTTGGATCTAATCCTATTTACATACCTGTATCTGGATACCTTGTGAATTCACAGGGCATATAATAAAGATATTTAGACAAATAGTGTATTCATCCTATTTTGCATTATAAATCTGAATCTGAGAAGTAACTAGCAAACAAATTTAAGATTTTCTATAAATTCAGTGGAGTAAGAAGTATATTTTTATTAAGTACAAGAAGGCTTCTTTTTGTTTACATTGGACAGAACTTATGCAGTACTGTACTTAATAACTTTCACCCACTCAGTCGTTAAAAGTAAACTAGTGCTAGCTTGTTAAGCTAATATAAGATGTAAGAATTGTGTCATCACACGGTCCAGTTTAAAGGTGATTCATGTCGTGGTGCTCTGTGTGGGTAATGTGTTGTATCACGTGTTGTCGTGACGTGCGTTCCTAACGGAGTGTGTCCGTTAGCGGAGCACTCGGTGACTGTCTGCTCTGCCTGTACGTAATAAAACTTTAACGGTAAACTCCGTCATGTTATGGATTGTTATTTCCCTGGTATTCTTTTCTTTGGTCTGGTAAATAAATTGCGCACCGAAGACTAAAAAAAAAGTCTGGACATGACGGGCAGTCCACGCTGATGTTCACTACCACAATAAAAGCCTCCTATACACCGAGCCGACTTCACGTAGCAGATAAAAGTTCTGACTGTAGCCTACATTGAAATGCCACACAGACACAAAACTACACTTGTGTTACAGGATTCAGATAAATGACTGACATTAAAAACAGCAGTTTGCACGTTTGTCACTAACCCACATTCTGCTCGACTTCTTTTGTCTGACACTGACTAAAAATATTACAATTCTGAAATTGATGGAAATCCATCGTAGAACTGTAATCCCTGTATGTGTGTGTGTGTGTGTGTGTGTGTTATAATTCACTTAGCAGACGCTTTTATCCAAAGAGAGTAAGTACAACACTAATCCAGTCACACACCGCCACCGAAGCAGCGGGAGCAATGCGGGGTTAAGTGTCTGGCCCAAGGAAACATCGGACATGTTGCTCAGCTGGGGATCGAACCCTCGACCTTTCGGTTGAGAGGTGACGACTCTACCAACAGAGACACAGCCGCCCGTGTGTGTGTGAGACGGAGAGAGAGAGAGAGAGAGAGAGAGAGGAGCGCTCATGGCTCCGTGCAGCTTCAGAGAAAGAGAGAGAAGGTCCTCTGTCCTCACTCCTCTTGTAAATGCATCTTGCACTAATCAAAACTGAAGCTTCTCATGGCTTCGTTTTAAAAATGTTAATATACAGCTGCTTGCTGCTGATTCTGAACTCCTATAAATAACAGAATATCAAGAGGAACTTTTCAAAATGTGAGGCGTACTCCTGGTGTTTGTGTTTGTGCACATGTGTGCAGAAATTGAACAGATTAAAGTAGTTTGTTGCAAAAACAAAATTAATTTAGAGGGAAAAACACATTTGATGTACCGTAAAATCCGGTGTATAAGACGCACTATTAATACCTATTTTTTCATCTTAAAAGTTGGCTGCGTCTTATACACCGGTGCGACCAATACACCCGTATAAAATACATTACAGCGGGGCAGCAGCCCCTATCACTGCGACCTGGAGTGATTAAAAACACATCCCCATTCCCCGTGTATTGAAAGCTGAGTGCACGCTGTGCTGGGAAAGACAGCGACACAGACCAGGCTGGCTGCGTGACTTTTTCCACATCTTTTCTCCCTCACGAGGTCATAATCATACATTTACAGAAAACAGTGGTATATTGTTCTGTAAATAAACCTTGTGGAGTTGAAAGAGTCTAGAGCTGCAACAACGAAGCGATAAAAATCGATGAATAAAAGTGTTGGCAACAAATTTCTTTTTCTTTTTTTTTTATTAGGTGATGCAGAACAATACAAGACGAGTGAGGGACATGACAAGAGCAAAAGTATGTAGGAGACAGGGGAGACACGACGATACAATGCACAGCATAGACAGAGACAAAAGTGTTTTCTGTGTGTTTTTTCTGCTTTTCCAGTTGAGGAGGATTGCTTTCTTGGCGACAGTGAGCCCAATGAGAATTGTGTTTTTTTGGTTGTTGGGAAGTGTGATTGAAAGAGTGTTTCCTAGGATGCATAGTGAAGGGGAGAGTGGAACCCGGCAGTTCAGTATTAAAGAGAGTTTAGTTGTGATTTGTTTCCAGAATTGCTGTATGGGTGGGCAGTGCCAGATTGCATGCATGTAGTCATCCAGGGTGTTAGGGGGGCATACTGAGCAGTTATTTGTATCAGAAAGTTCCATTTGATGTTTTTTCTTAAGTGTGATATGGGTTCTGTGGTTAATCTTATACTGAATTAGTTGGAGATTAGGTTTATTTGTCATTGAGAAGGTATTGTAGAAAAGGCCCCAAAGTTACATGTTAAGGTTTTTGCTTTATGTTACAATAGTGTTTGATTCCTGTTCAGTTTAATGTGATGATATTGTGCTCAATAGGGAAGAGGTGTCACCTGCTGGTCATTTCAGAGAATTACATCATGTAGTAATGAGCAGTGTGCATCAGTCGATGACAGATGAGCCATCAGTGTGCAGAGTAATCACTTCAGAAGTTGGTTGTGCGTGAATGAAAAGAGTGAGTACTTACCTGAAGTCTTATATGTGACATTGTGTGTTCGTTAATGTTGAGGCAAAGTTGTTAACTCCTGCGGAGCCAGAGTTTAGAAGTTGTTAACTCCTGCGGAGCCAGAGTTTAGAGCTTAGATGTTCGGCGTATTCTGGATATGCTAATTAGCTGACGTCACGGCCCGACATGCTTACTAACTGTGTTGCTCTCTGCACGAGGAGGAAAGTTTGATGTCCGTGCTTCACAATAAAAGCATCGTAGTATTTTTATAGGGAAATGATTGTATGACTGTTAAGCCTACGATAGCCTTTCTGTGCTTAATACTTTAGGTTAAAGAGACATGTAGCTTACCTTTATTTATTTACATATTATAACCTATTACATTACTGTGTAGTGTTTTGTATGTTATTATAGAGGTAAGATGAAGCATTCAGATGTGTTCCTTAAGTATATATTCTGCTATTCTTTTTCTTATAGAAAACCACAACAAGACCCAATACTCTGTCATATTGAATGGCCACTGAGATGCCTGTATTTTGTTTCACTATGAGGAAGAAGTAAACAGCCATTCAACCAAATCTGCCCTCTTGTTATTCATATTCTGGAATAAGGCCTGAAGTGGTGTTCTGGCCGACACACCTGAGTGAATCCAGTGGAAAGCAACATACTAGTGTCCCAACTGAGTTTAGTTTTATTATCTTCATTACAGGTATTGTTGCAGATTATGTTCCAGGTGTCATGGTCTATTGTTGTTGATAAATCTTTTTCCCATTTTGCTGTGGGGAGAGATATTGTATGGTCAATGTTTATGAGTTTGTATAGTTTAGATAGAGTTTTAGTGGGTGTTGAGAGTTTTAGTATTGTGTCTGTTAGTGTTGAATTTTCGATGTAGTCTTGTTTGAGGTTAAATTTATGTGTTATGATAGATTGGATTTGGAGATATTGGAAGTGAGATTTATTGTTGATATTGTACTTTTGAGTTATTTCTTTGAAGGGGATGAAGGTTTTGTTTTGAATTCTGTGTTGAAGCTGGGTGATACCTTTGTCCTTCCAGGTGGTGAGATTCAGTGGTTTTTTGTTTTGAAGACAGTCTGGGTTGTTCCATATTGGTGTGTTCTTACAGGGTGTGGGTGTTGTGTTCATTATTTTGTGGGCTTTCCACCATGCTGTTAGGGCTGTAGCAATGAGAGGATTTTTGAAGGAGTTATGATGTTTACTTGAAGTGCTGATAAATGGTAGGGTTGATATGGGTATGTTTTTGCATTGTTCCTGTTCTATGTCTAGCCATGGGTGGGATTGTTCAGTGGGGAGTATCCATTTTGTTATGATTTGTAACTGGTTTGCCAGGAAGTAGTTATAAAAGTTTGGTGCATCTAGTTCTCCAGTATTTTTTGGTGTTTGAAGTGAACACCAAACTGAACCATGTGGGGGGTGGACATGCTGGGATCATAGAAAAAAGGTAATTTATTTTGGGAAGTATGGTCATTTTTGTCATTGCTATTCTTCCTATGAGTGATACCGGTAGATTCATCCATCTGGTCGTGTCGTCTTCTATATTTCTGATAAGTGGATTGAAATTCAATGGTATAAGTTCTGACAATTTGGGGGAGATATTGATGCCTAGGTATCTTATAGTATCAGTGGTGGAGGGAATGGGTAGTGGTAGGGCTGCCGGGTTCCACCTCCTTACAGAGATTGGAAGCAGGGTCGATTTGGTCCAGTTTATTGAGTAATTAGAGATTTTGGAGTATTTTTTGAAAGGATTCATTGTTTCTTGTAGTGAGATTTGTGGATTTTGTAGGTAGAGTATGAAGTCGTCAGCATATAAACTTATCTTGAGGGTTACGTTGGGTGATTGTATACCTTTAATGAGATTATTCTGGCAGACTGCTGCAGCAAGTGGTTCAATGTATATTGCAAATAGAGAGGGAGAGAGTGGGCATCCTTGTCTTGTTCCTCTGTGCAGTGTGAAGCTTGATGACGTTAGACCGTTGACTGTGACTGTTGCTCTTGGTGAGTTGTATAGTGTTTTGACCCAGGTGATAAATGACTTTCCCAATCCAAATTTATGAAGTGTGGCAAGTAAAAATGTCCAGTTTACTCGGTCAAATGCTTTTTCGGCATCTAAAGAAGCTATTATTGTTTCTTCTGTGGTCTGTGTTGCTTGGTGAATTATGTTGAATAGTCTGCGTGTCTACCTTTAATAAAACCT
>NC_089201.1:33184971-33189971 GCF_963930695.1 Labrus bergylta | reverse complement strand
AACGTGTGTTGTCTGTAAGTGCTCTTTGGGTTACTTTCTTGCCTTTACATAACAATAATTCATAACTAAAACAACAAGGCATCTTGATTTGATGTAAATTGTGCTGTTTTACATACTAATACTATCTTTGTCATTGCAGAAAACATCATGTACACCACAGATAGCATCCTCAACATGCTCGTCGCTGACATGAGGCCTCTGACAACGGTTGAAAATGAAGATGTAACTTCACTACCATGATCTCCACCTTGAACCCTGGCTACACTCTTCCCTCAAGGACCCATTTCACGAAGCTCATGGAGACGTCCGAGCAGTCACCTGTTGTTTTTGCACTTTTGTTTGCACTGTCAATGAACGAAGAAAGTGAAAACAGACGGAACTAAAAGAGCGACACAGCTGCACAGAAACTGCACGTTGTAGACATCGCTGAACACAATTTAAATCGAAACGCAGGAAGACAGTTTAAACTTTTTTTTTCTCTCTAACAGACCTTCAAAACAAGGTGCGTCTTATATACCGGATTTTAAGGTAAATACAAACCTAATATTAAAATAAACCATAAGATAAGAGTAAGAAGAAAAAAAAAGACGATCGTCTGCAACAGAAAGTGAACAAAGTAAACATCTGTAATATTTATTGTAGTTATAGAGAAGACATTCAATCAAAGAGTCTTCAATTTAAACTTTCCTTTGACAGTTTCAGAATCTCACAGTGTCACAAACATCTCAGACAAAACAAGTGTTTGACTTTATTTTTACGTCTGATGGTTGAAATTGGAATGATTTTTTTTCTTTGTTTACCGTAAAATCCGGAATATAAGTCGCACCGGTGTATAAGACGCACCCAGTTTTGAAGGTTTCTTCGAGAGAAAAAAAACTTTAAACTGTTCTCCTGCGTGAGGATTTATATTGTGTTCAGCGATGTCTACAACGTGCAGCTACAGTACGGTAGTTTAGTTCTCAGCCTGCAGGGAAAGTTGTGAGGCTCAGACCTGCTAGCTTGCAAGTCGCGCTGCCCGACTCCGCTGGTCACTGTTTAACTTTAATATAAGACTCTTTCAATCAAAAGAGAACTCCACAAGGTTTATTTACAGAACAATACACCACTGTTTTCTGTAAATGTATGATTATGACCTCGTGAGGGAGAAAAGATGTGGAAAAAGTCACGCAGCCAGCCTGGTCTGTGTCGCCGTCTTTCCCAGCACAGCGTGCACTCAGCTTTCAATACACAATGAATGGGGATGTGTTTTTAACATAGACTGTAAGGTTTTTAATCACCCAGGTCGCAGTGATAGGGGCTGCTGCCCCGCTGTAATGACGGCGCGTGTTTTAGTATTTTATACTGGTATATTGGTCGCACCGGTGTATAAGACGCAGCCGACTTTTAAGATGAAAAAATAGGTATTAAAAGTGCGTCTTATACACCGGATTTTACGGGAAGTTTGAGAATCTCACAGTGTCACAAACATCTCAGACAAAACAAGTGTTTGACTTTATTTTTACGTCTGATGGTTGAAATTGGAATGATTTTAATAATTTATCTAAAAATCAGCTGTTCAGGTGGTAAAGAGTGAAATATACAACAAGTTATTTTTTTATATATATTTAGGTTTAAAATGTAAGGCTTTAAATTGCTACCACTCTGTGGATAAAACCACAGAAGAAGAAAATGGACTTCAGCATTAAGATCCTCAGTGTGGATCATTTGATTATCAGCCTGAAGTCTACAGTTTAGTTTCACATCATATGAATCTGAACAGAGAAATTAAACCTGTTGTCTTACCTCAGAGTCTCCAGTCTACAGTTTGGACTCTTCAGTCCACAACACAGCAGCTTCACTCCTGAATCCTGCAGCTTGTTTCTGGTCAGGTCCAGCTCTCTCAGATGGGAGGGGTTGGACTTCAGAGCTGAGGCCACGACTTCACAGTGAGTCTCTGACAGTCCACAGTCTGAAAACCTGTCATGACATTAATGGTACATAATGTTATTTAAAGGAATGTCTTAATATTTTGACAAATTGTGTTTTTCACATCAGAGGTTCAGCTGATCTGAACTCACTTTAGTTAACAAACATTTCCATCACTTGTAAACGTGTGTGTGTGTGTGTGTGTGTGTGTTTCTGTCTGTGTGTATGTGTATATCTGTGTGTGTGTGTGTGTATGTGTGTGTGTGTATATGTGTGTGTGTGTGTGTGTGTCTTTGTGTGTGTGTGTGAGTGTGTGTGTGTGTGTGTGTGTGTGTGTGTGTGTGTGTGTGTGTGTCTCTTTGTGTGTGTATATCTGTGTGTGAGAGTGTGTGTGTGTGTCTCTGTGTGTGTGAGAGTGAGTGTGTGTGTGTGTGTGTGTGAGAGTGAGTGTGTGAGTGTGTGTGTGTGTGTGTGTGAGAGTGAGTGTGTGTGTGTGTGTGTGTGTGTGTGTGTGTGTGTGTGTCTCTGTGATGCTCCGTCATGAAGACAGCAGAGAGAGGAGCAGGGAAAAGTAGCTGCAGCTACATCAAATGTGTTTAATACTTGTAGCCTAGTTTTAAATAAAGTATAGCATAGTTAAACATGAATGATGGTAAAACATTTACCCGCCCTGTGGCGGATAGCCCTCTGAAATTTACTCGCCAAAAAGAAAATCTACATGTTTGGTGTTAATTTCAGACCCTGAGTATACATCATTACATCATACATAATATCAAATCAAGACTTATAGTATTCAAGTAATAGACTATTAATGACAGGAAATGTTTCAACTTTTAAAGAAAATACTGACATGCTCTTTGTCTCGCTTTTTAACAGAGAAAAAAGTTTATTTCAGTTCTTTAAGTTTACTATTTGGAGGCTGGAACGAGGTTTCATTGTAGCCATGTAGGCTAACTCATTTAGCTGCAATCTGCTCATAGAGTCAGAGCAGAACAAACAGCAGACCGGGGACTCAATTTATGTTGTTTGTTGTCCCAAATCACTCTGTTACGTTACTTTTATTTACCCCTAACCCCCCGGTTACATGCTCAACTTTGTCAAAGCTAACTAGAGAAAGAAATCTTGTTTTTGAAGCTTACAGCAAATTAATTATTCTCAGATGGATTCTTGTGTTGAGTTAGTAAAGTTGTAATAAAGGGGCAGTTAAGAGACGAGCAAGAAGGTTGTGACAACAAACAACATCAATTGAGTCCCCAGTCTGCTGACACGACTTCCTTTAACAAAATAAAGGTGAACATAATACCTTACTAACACTATTAAATGTACTGGAACAAATGTGTGTAAAACAAAAACAAAATGTATTATTTTGTCCGGTTTACTTTTTTCTCCACCCGGCCACCTTCTGTCTGTAACGTGATGTAAGGTATTACTGTTGGTAACTTCAGTAATCATGTCACTTTTACTAAACAGTTATCTGGTTAATGGTGTTACTTTAAGTTCTTCTACTGTCAGTGTTGCTCCCCCGACCTGGCCTAGTGGTGCCAGAGAAGAAGTTTCTGGATGTAAATACAAAGAAGCAACACAGTTTAGCTGTGTTCAGCTCGGCTGCAGGATTTATTTATTTATTCAATATATACAATTTTAACCTGAGTAGCTGTGGTTTTTACTTACTCAAATTAGCATACTCAGCCTCAAATATCACACATTCACACACAGCTGTCTCTATTTCAAGTCAACAAGAAACATATACACAAATAAGAACATGACATGTTTACATTAGCTCTGATTTCTGAATCATTAGCAAAACAAACCCCTTTAATGTGTCTCAGCATTTCCACGTGCTCCGTAATCTTATTACTTACTAGCAACAGGTGTGCTAGCCTAGCATGCTTAACATCTACTTTTCACTCATACCTAACTGTAAAAATACTCAACTACAACCGTTATACTTTACTTACTAAATTCCCAACACTCTTAACCATTATACTGGTGTCCATGCTTGTGGTTTCAATAAACCCACCTGTATGTAAATACAAAGAAGCAACACAGTTTAGAACTTGCCTCTTTGGGGTATTATGCTCCTCACAAGCGCTATGCGCCCTCTAGTGACCTGATTGAGGATTGCAATAACATCGTAACAAGTTCAGTGCACTGGAATTCGGCTCTAAACAGCTATTTTAGACACATAAACATAAAAAGATATACTGGGGTCTCTTTTTAACTCAATACATTTGTTCTGACTGTCCCAATAACTTTTAACAGTTTTCAAATCTTGTAATCCATTTTTAACTTTTTGATAACCTTTGTCTTTAGCTTTAGACGGAACACATTTTAATGAATTATATACACGTTTTTTTAACCCTTTACATCAGCATAAAGTGAGGACAGAAAAACTAATCAAATGTTCCTTTCCACGCACGCTAACACAACTCGTCAGATTTACTTAATAGACCGTGTGCAGGAGTTAACCTTTAAATCAGCATTCAACATTATCCCAGTCTTTGGTTAATGACGTTGTAGTTAGGGCTGCTGCGGTGATCTAAGGTGGCTCAATAGTGCGGTGTGCTGTATTATCGCACGTCCCCCCCCCCCCCCCCCTTTATTTGTTTGTGAATCAGGGGTCAGAAACTTGCCCTACAGCAGTGACATATGGCCCACAATGTTATTTAGATTGTGACTTTTACTTATTAGATCATTTTCTTAACATAACGCTGTGATAATAAGTGGAACAGAGCAGCGCTGCAGACAGACAGCGCCTGGTGCTGAAGTGAAGCACTGTCACAGCAGCAACAGGTATGACCAGAATCACCTCCTCTTAAGACTTCTGACTACGAAAAAACACCATGACAGTTCATTCTATACAAATCTGTACAAATCTGGACAGTGAGATTAACTACAGACCATATACAAGAGAGAGAGAGAGAGGGGGGGGAGGGAGAGAGAGAGAAAGAGAGAGAGAGAGAGAAAGAGGAGAGGGAGAGAGAGAGAGAAAGAGGGAGAGAGAGAGAGAGGGAGAGATGGAGAGGGAGAGAGAGGGAGAGATAGAGAGGGAGAGAAAGGGCAAGAGAGGGAGAGAGAGAAAGAAAGAAGGAGAG
>NC_089201.1:33179951-33184771 GCF_963930695.1 Labrus bergylta | reverse complement strand
AAAAGTAAACCGGACAAAATACTACATTTTGTTTTTGTTTTACACACATTTGTTCCAGTACATTTAATAGTGTTAGTAAGGTATTATGTTCTGTGGAAAATTTTAAGTATTATGCTCACCTTTATTTTGTTAAAGGAAGTCGTGTCAGCAGACTGGGGACTCAATTGATGTTGTTTGTTGTCACAACCTTCTTGCTCGTCTCTTAACTGCCCCTTTATTACAACTTTACAAACTCAAAACAAGAATCCATCTGAGAATAATTAATTTGCTATAAGCTTCAAAAACAAGATTTCTTTCTCTAGTTAGCTTTGACAAAGTTGAGCATGTAACCGGGGGTTAGGGGTAAATAAAAGTAACGTAACAGAGTGATTTGTGACAACAAACAACATAAATTGAGTCCCCGGTCTGCTGTTTGTTCTGCTCTGACTCTATGAGCAGATTGCAGCTAAATGAGTTAGCCTACATGGCTACAATGAAACCTCGTTCCAGCCTCCAAATAGTAAACTTAAAGAACTGAAATAAACTTTTTTCTCTGTTAAAAAGCGAGACAAAGAGCATGTCAGTATTTTCTTTAAAAGTTGAAACATTTCCTGTCATTAATAGTCTTTTACTTGAATACTATAAGTCTTGATTTGATATTATGTATGATGTAATGACGTATACTCAGGGTCTGAAATTAACACCAAACATGTAGATTTTCTTGTTGGCGAGTAAATTTCAGAGGGCTATCCGCCACAGGGCGGGTAAATGTTTTACCATCATTCATGTTTAACTATGCTATACTTTATTTAAAACTAGGATACAAGTATTAAACACATTTGATGTAGCTGCAGCTACTTTTCCCTGCTCCTCTCTCTGCTGTCTTCATGACGGAGCATCACAGAGACACACACACACACACACACACACACACACACACACACACTCACTCTCACACACACACACACACACACTCACACACTCACTCTCACACACACACACACACACACTCACTCTCACACACACAGAGACACACACACACACTCTCACACACAGATATACACACACAAAGAGACACACACACACACACACACACACACACACACACACACACACTCACACACACACACAAAGACACACACACACACACACACATATACACACACACACATACACACACACACACACACACAGATATACACATACACACAGACAGAAACACACACACACACACACACACACACGTTTACAAGTGATGGAAATGTTTGTTAACTAAAGTGAGTTCAGATCAGCTGAACCTCTGATGTGAAAAACACAATTTGTCAAAATATTAAGACATTCCTTTAAATAACATATTATGTACCATTAATGTCATGACAGGTTTTCTAACTGTGGACTGTCAGAGACTCACTGTGAAGTCGTGGCCTCAGCTCTGAAGTCCAACCCCTCCCATCTGAGAGAGCTGGACCTGACCAGAAACAAGCTGCAGGATTCAGGAGTGAAGCTGCTGTGTTCTGGACTGAAGAGTCCAAACTGTAGACTGGAGACTCTGAGGTAAGACAACAGGTTTAATTTCTCTGTTCAGATTCATATGATGTGAAACTAAACTGTAGACTTCAGGCTGATAATCAAATGATCCACACTGAGGATCTTAATGCTGAAGTCCATTTTCTTCTTCTGTGGTTTTATCCACAGAGTGGTAGCAATTTAAAGCCTTACATTTTAAACCTAAATATATATAAAAAAATAACTTGTTGTATATTTCACTCTTTACCACCTGAACAGCTGATTTTTAGATAAATTATTAAAATCATTCCAATTTCAACCATCAGACGTAAAAATAAAGTCAAACACTTGTTTTGTCTGAGATGTTTGTGACACTGTGAGATTCTCAAACTTCCCGTAAAATCCGGTGTATAAGACGCACTTTTAATACCTATTTTTTCATCTTAAAAGTCGGCTGCGTCTTATACACCGGTGCGACCAATATACCAGTATAAAATACTAAAACACGCGCCGTCATTACAGCGGGGCAGCAGCCCCTATCACTGCGACCTGGGTGATTAAAAACCTTACAGTCTATGTTAAAAACACATCCCCATTCATTGTGTATTGAAAGCTGAGTGCACGCTGTGCTGGGAAAGACAGCGACACAGACCAGGCTGGCTGCGTGACTTTTTTCACATCTTTTCTCCCTCACGAGGTCATAATCATACATTTACAGAAAACAGTGGTGTATTGTTCTGTAAATAAACCTTGTGGAGTTCTCTTTTGATTGAAAGAGTCCTATATTAAAGTTAAACAGTGACCAGCGGAGTCGGGCAGCGCGACTTGCAAGCTAGCAGGTCTGAGCCTCACAACTTTCCCTGCAGGCTGAGAACTAAACTACCGTACTGTAGCTGCACGTTGTAGACATCGCTGAACACAATATAAATCCTCACGCAGGACAACAGTTTAAAGTTTTTTTTCTCTCGAAGAAACCTTCAAAACTGGGTGCGTCTTATACACCGGTGCGACTTATATTCCGGATTTTACGGTAAACAAAGAAAAAAAATCATTCCAATTTCAACCATCAGACGTAAAAATAAAGTCAAACACTTGTTTTGTCTGAGATGTTTGTGACACTGTGAGATTCTGAAACTGTCAAAGGAAAGTTTAAATTGAAGACTCTTTGATTGAATGTCTTCTCTATAACTACAATAAATATTACAGATGTTTACTTTGTTCACTTTCTGTTGCAGACGATCGTCTTTTTTTTTCTTCTTACTCTTATCTTATGGTTTATTTTAATATTAGGTTTGTATTTACCTTAAAATCCGGTATATAAGACGCACCTTGTTTTGAAGGTCTGTTAGAGAGAAAAAAAAAGTTTAAACTGTCTTCCTGCGTTTCGATTTAAATTGTGTTCAGCGATGTCTACAACGTGCAGTTTCTGTGCAGCTGTGTCGCTCTTTTAGTTCCGTCTGTTTTCACTTTCTTCGTTCATTGACAGTGCAAACAAAAGTGCAAAAACAACAGGTGACTGCTCGGACGTCTCCATGAGCTTCGTGAAATGGGTCCTTGAGGGAAGAGTGTAGCCAGGGTTCAAGGTGGAGATCATGGTAGTGAAGTTACATCTTCATTTTCAACCGTCGTCAGAGGCCTCATGTCAGCGACGAGCATGTTGAGGATGCTATCTGTGGTGTACATGATGTTTTCTGCAATGACAAAGATAGTATTAGTATGTAAAACAGCACAATTTACATCAAATCAAGATGCCTTGTTGTTTTAGTTATGAATTATTGTTATGTAAAGGCAAGAAAGTAACCCAAAGAGCACTTACAGACAACACACGTTTTTATAATATATATTTATTTACACTCATACAGGTACCCTAAAAACTTCTTATTTACACAAATTTAATTAAGTGTCTAAATGCACTTGCATACAGTGCAGTGTATTAACTCTCACCGTATTACAGAAAATTGACGCTGGAAGCTTAATCATCAAATTATTAAATCATTGTAGTAAGTACATTGTTTTTTTTAAAGATTTATTTTTGGGCGTTTTGTGCCTTTAATAGAGAGATAGGACAGTGAGTCGGAAATCAGGGAGAGAGAGAGAGGAATGACATGCGGGAAAGAAGCCACAGGTCGGATTTGAACCCGGGCCGCCCGCTTGAGACGACAGCCTCCATACATGGGGCGCGCGCACTAACCACTGCACCACCAGCACCCCAGTACATTCGTTTTTAATTGTTTATTTACAGCAAGCTGACAAAGTGCTTTACATTTTTTTTAAACTAAAATAAAATGAAAAACACACCTACACAAATATATTCCAACGTCAACAGAAAATAATATGGGAAAAAATCAAAGAATATATCTGACAACGTATTGAACGTGGGCCTAAAAGACAAAATAATAAAGTTTTCTTTAGTCTAAGCTTGTTTGGTGTTGGCAAAGTAAAAAGTTAGGATTAAATTAACCAGCTAACGCTAACGTTACTTGAATGAACTTTTCATGCTTGTCAAGCTGGATAACAATCACCAGACGAGCAACCGGAGACACTAACGTTACATTTTCTTACTTGAAAACTGAACAAACATGGGATTTTGTAGTGACTTACCCTGCTGTCGAGCTCCCTTCCTAGTCAGCGATGACTCCGACATGTTTACTTTTCAGGTGCTGCATCATCACTGTGGTGCTCCCGTGCTGCGCAATATCGCTGGTGCAAAGCTTGAAACTAACTCCTGTTTTTATGCATTAAGTGCTCCCACACTTTGGAAGATTTCTGTTGAACCGTTCTCTCTGCTCTGCCATGTTTAATATGTGAAATACCAGCTCCGCTCTCTCACGCTCTAGCTCCGACACGCTGTGCTGCTGTCGGCATGGAAACAGTTCGGCGTGTACGTCACCAGTCTGCGACATAAGGAGTGACGCAATAATCGTGCGACACAACGAATTGATAATGAAATCCGTTGAGAAGGTGGATGGCGCTGTGAGTATCGCGAGACGTAGAATCGAGGTGAGATCCAACATGGCGACGCGCAGTCACTGAGACCAAGAAAACAAAACACCGGGATTCTTTTTTTACCAACAAAACACTATTTCATCATGTAATGTAACCAGTAAATCCAGTTTGTTATTGATTGATTGGAGGACACTGACCTCAATGTCGGTTGTTTGGAGATCACTGGTGTCCGTGGATGAAGTTTTTTTCCGTTTGTTTGGGTTTGAGGGGTCTTGTTGTGGAGTGTCGGTAGCTGAATCCATGTTCTGTTTGCTGTAAAAGTGGTCGATGTAGGCTTCCAGGTCGGCTATATCCTCCCGCATGTGAGAGAAGAAGTATTCCGCTTTATG
>NC_089201.1:33139951-33172451 GCF_963930695.1 Labrus bergylta | reverse complement strand
GCTTTACAGCCAGTCACATGATCAGTAGTAGTCACATGGTTTAGTAAAAAGGTTACACATTTAAACAAAGAAAGTTAATCATCAAAATGTAAACATCATACCAAGGCAGATGAGAACTACAATTTAGAAGTGACTAAATATACAAACAAATTACTACAAAAGTGATGAAAAAAAAACACAATACACCAAGAGGAAAGGAGAAAAGTCCAGGGGGCTCATCTATCAACAGTGTGTGAGCACGGATCTGTGAGTAATGAGTGTGTAAGAACATTCCCACGCAAAGAGTGGAATTCATCAACTTGTTCTTTTACTTAGAAATGTGTGTAAATATAAGCACAGCTCTGAGCATGCTTACACACAGAATCTAGAGGTAGAACATTGAAACTACAAATAAAAAGATATTTGATAAGGGGGCGTGTCTGTCCGTAAAAAGACTTCCTGGAAGGCTGGTCTCAAGTTTCCTCGATCCTCTGTGCTGAAAATAAGAGACCTGAGACGTCCATCAACATGGCGGCACAGAACGACTTCCGGTTCAAGCGACGAAAAATAAGAGACATGAGGAGTAGCCATTCAGATTGAGAGCAGTTAGACATTCTTCATCAAACTGATTAGAGCAAAGTTCATGTTTGTTATTTTTCTGTTATTTGAAGTCAGAATAAATTCAGTTTAATGATCTCTGAAATATGACGTGAAGTTCTGTTAACTTTGCACCAAACAAAGAAATGTTCTTCAGAGGGACACTTTTTCATTTCCCTGTGAGGACACTTGAGATAAATCACTTGAACCTTTACATCAGTAAACGTTGAATCAGCACTTCCTCTTTCCCCTGAGTGTGTTTAGGTCTTAACATGACCTGTGCTCAGGTGTGTTGGTGGGGCGTTGCTGTCTCAGGGGGCAGAAAGCAGCTGCACCATGGACCAACAAAAACCTGCTCTAAAGTCATGGTGCAGTATTTCCATGCTATTTAAAGGCTCCATTAGTAAGATGGTGAGATGCACAGACACAGACAGGTTCACATTGTTCTTCCACAAGGCTCGTAACACACACAGGGACAGATTACACACAGCACACCTGTGAGACACTGCAGTTCATCCAGGTGGAAATAACTCTTTAAGGTGTGTTTAATGTCTGCTGTTATTTCTGTCCCAAAAGGCAGAGAAAATCAGAAACTGCTGCTGCTAGATTTAAACACAGTTTACATGAATCAACAGTAAACACATCACTCAACTGTCTGTGACATGATGATGCCTTCAAGGACTCTCAGTAAACACATCACTCAACTGTCTGTGACATGATGATGATGCCTTCAAGGACTCTCAGTAAACACATCACTCAACTGTCTGTGACATGATGATGCCTTCAAGGACTCTCAGTAAACACATCACTCAACTGTCTGTGACATGATGATGCCTTCAAGGACTCTCAGTAAACACATCACTCAACTGTCTGTGACATGATGATGCCTTCAAGGACTCTCAGTAAACACATCACTCAACTGTCTGTGACGTGATGATGATGCCTTCAAGGACTCTCAGTAAACACATCACTCAACTGTCTGTGACATGATGATGCCTTCAAGGACTCTCAGTAAACACATCACTCAACTGTCTGTGACATGATGATGCCTTCAAGGACTCTCAGTAAACACATCACTCAACTGTCTGTGACGTGATGATGATGCCTTCAAGGACTCTCAGTAAACACGTCACTCAACTGTCTGTGACATGATGATGCCTTCAAGGACTCTCAGTAAACACATCACTCAACTGTCTGTGACATGATGATGCCTTCAAGGACTCTCAGTAAACACATCACTCAACTGTCTGTGACATGATGATGATGCCTTCAAGGACTCTCAGTAAACACATCACTCAACTGTCTGTGACATGATGATGCCTTCAAGGACTCTCAGTAAACACGTCACTCAACTGTCTGTGACACGATGATGCCTTCAAGGACTGACATGATGATGCCTTCAAGGACTCTCAGTAAACACGTCACTCAACTGTCTGTGACGTGATGATGCCTTCAAGGACTCTCGGTAAACACGTCACTCAACTGTCTGTGACGTGATGATGCCTTCAAGGACTCTCGGTAAACACGTCACTCAACTGTCTGTGACGTGATGATGCCTTCAAGGACTCTCGGTAAACACGTCACTCAACTGTCTGTGACGTGATGATGCCTTCAAGGACTCTCGGTAAACACGTCACTCAACTGTCTGTGACGTGATGATGCCTTCAAGGACTGTCGGTAAACACATCACTCAACTGTCTGTGACGTGATGATGCCTTCAAGGACTCTCGGTAAACACATCACTCAACTGTCTGTGACGTGATGATGCCTTCAAGGACTCTCAGTAAACACATCACTCAACTGTCTGTGACATGATGATGCCTTCAAGGACTCTCTGTCCCTTTAAGCTTCAAGTCACCAACACGAGTGACCACGAGAGCTGAAAGGTGGCGTGCTACTTTCCACGCCCACTTCACTTCTGAGCAGGACTGAAGTCCCTGCTGCTCTTCATACTGGATGTTCTGTATCACTGATAATCAGAATAATCATGATAACGATGATATTATATGATCAGAATAATCATGAAGTCTCTCTCAGAGTCTAATCTCTCATTTATCTCTTTTTATATCAACAGCTGGTGGAGGTGGAGTCTTTAAAGAGAGGATCCTGCTGATCACAGAGCTGGAAGCAGCAGCTGGTGTGTTGGTGAGTCTTTAACTGGGCTGTGTTACTGGGAGACTGACGGACCAATCACAGCGCAGATGACTCTCAGTGCTGCAGTCTGAGCTGCTCTGAGATCAGCTCCACCGTCACACACAGGACCATGACCTCGGACATTTTTCTATTCTCATATTCTGAATTTAAACTGCTTCATGACTCAACGACCGAAGATGAACTCTTTGATTTGGATATAAATGTTTCTGTTGCAGCGCCACCCTGTGGACATGTGTAGTGGTGCAGGTTATTCATTGACTCATATTCACAGATAACAGTAGAAGTTGATTCCAGCTGTGCAAGTTAAAGTGTGAAGTTCTGCTTTTAACCACGAGTCGTTGGTCGTCTGATAATAAATCAGTCGTCTCTTTGTTGGATCAAAACAAAGAGGAGGCTTCACTGAGTTTTTAAAAGAACTACAAACAGGATGTCTGGATCCAGGTGCAGAGTCAGCACCTGAATATTTGATGTAATATGAGATGATATAAAAAGAGCTGAATAACATGCAGACTCAATCATTGATATTCATTCATCATGTCAGGGTAACAACGGACACGTTATCAAACTATCTTTATTTTGAACTTCTGATGTTTATTACACTTTGATGTTTGAACCTTCTGTTTTTATTATCTCAGGATTTTAAATAGAAATAAATTCAATCTGTGGAGGGTTTTATTTGAATAATAATTCATGTTTAGGTTCTGTTGCTGCTATCAGTGCTTTCTGCCAGCAGGTGTCACTGTTTCCACAGTTTTCTCCCAGACTGATCGATCTGAAGAGATTATTTCTCTGTCTGCTCTCTGTAATTTTCTTCTCCACTTGTATTTGAAATAAAACTTTGTTTTCCACAAAGATCCACACATTTGTCCTTCTCCCCCCTCACCTGACTCTTACTCTTTATTTCAATCAGTAAAGGTGCGGTCTCTGTTAGTGAAAGTGTTCTGAGACAGACTCACATTTCATTCAGCTCCACAGTGTGATATTGTCCACACAAACATGCTGCTTCTACACAGAATTAGAGTAGAATGTGGTATTAAATAAATATAATAAATTGTATAAATATATCTGATTTTTAAAGATTGTAAAATGATTTATTTCTTTGCTTCAAACTGGGGGAGGCTTTCACATGATCACATCTTAAGGACTCACATAGCACTGACACAGGTTCACCACCAGGGGGAGCTGCAGCATTACACTCTCTATAATGAGGCATCCAGTTGAACGTGATTGCAGAGAAACAAAAGATAATGGGCCTCATTCACTAACAGATATGTGCTTAAACCGTGTGTACGAACGTTTGAAGCACAAAATCAGGGGGCTCATCTATCAACAGTGTGTGAGCACGGATCTGTGAGTAATGAGTGTGTAAGAACATTCCCACACAAAGAGTGGAATTTATCAACTTGTTCTTTTACTTAGAAATGTGTGTAAATATAAGCAGAGCTCTGAGCATGCTTACACACAGAATCTAGAGGTAGAACATTGAAACTACAAATAAAAAGCACCACGAGTGTCACAGCACGCCAGAATCCATCTCAACCTAGATGCATGTTCCCAGTTTTTTTAAATTCAAAACACAAAATAAGTGATTTTGTGTGGTTTGAAACAGACCTGTTGCCTAATTGGTGTGAAAACCTTAAAAAGTCGTCTGTGACAGGCGTTACTTTGAAATGTTACATCATGGCTGGTTTTGCCATAGACTGTAAAAATAATGGACGGGACAAAGTCCCCGGTCTAGTGAAGCTTTTATTTGTAGAGCTCCCCCTACTGACTGGCTGCAGCATAGGTCATAAGCCCCGCCTCCTCAATGATAACAGATGGGATGTGGGTCAAACTGTAAAGCTAAAATACTCGTCACATAATTTTTTTCCAAACCTAAACTCTGCTGTGATCATGAGTTATTATCACCCTACATTGTGTTCAAGTGCTCATTTTTCTGTGAAGTTTGTTTTAAATAAGTTATTTGAGGTTGAAAAACGGGATTTTACGTCATATTTGACGATGATTGACAGCCGCCGATCTTGCGTAGCTCTCTTTGTGAATAACAAAGTTACGTAGTGAAGGAAAGCCGAGACGCCATTGAATTTTTCCGTTCAGTTTTTTCATCTTTTTGGAGCTGTAAAATGAGTTGTTCTGCAGTAAACTGTTCTAATCAACCTGTGGGAGATAACGGATCTTTGCAGTTCTTTCGGTAAGTAAAAAAGTGATTTATGTGTCATTGGTTAAAGTCGTTATCTAGCTAGCTAACACATAAGCAGTCTAAGGTTAGCTGAAATGTTGTAAAGCTAGGTTACTTATCCGGCATGATTTATCTTTTTATTTTATTTTATTAAATGAGCAAACCTAATAACTGACATGCTATGTTTCTTGATATTGTTATGTCGTTATTGTGATTGAAATTGTATTTAAAACCAAGAATCGTAATATAAAATCCGC
Source organism: Labrus bergylta (assembly GCF_963930695.1). Taxonomy (NCBI): domain Eukaryota; kingdom Metazoa; phylum Chordata; class Actinopteri; order Labriformes; family Labridae; genus Labrus; species Labrus bergylta. The sequence goes on along the minus strand of NC_089201.1, from coordinate 33,167,285 downwards.
TCATAGATGCGGTTCATTGACTGTACAGTTATTTTACAGCAAAAATAAAAACGTCTGGTAAAGTCTCAAAAAGTATCGAGGGCAAAAACAAAGTCACATAATTTAAATCTGGCCTGCATCATTACTAATGTGAACATGTTTACAGTCTGAGTGATAAGTGGACTAAACCGAGAGGAACAGGTTTTACTTTCACCGTGCAGGCTGAAATTCATAGGACTATATACGAGGGGAGAATATTTCTCTATGTGTCCAGATAAAACTAAAGGTAAGATGTGATTTAATATAACTGTTACTGATTTAAGATCCAGATAAAACTAAAGGTAAGATGTGATTTAATATAACTGTTACTGATTTAAGATCCAGATAAAACTAAAGGTAAGATCTGATTTAATATAACTGTTACTGATTTAAGATCCAGATAAAACTAAAGGTAAGATCTGATTTAATATAACTGTTACTGATTTAAGAGACTAACCGAAACGTGAACACAAACATCAACAACCGGCGGTGGTGTGATGTAATATTAATCGAGCATCATGCTGCTTAAACATGATGAATATTCTGCATTGTCTTCCACACACGACCAATTCAACAGTCACAAGTTGATCATATTGTACATTTAATGACGCTCATTCAGAATTTGTACTAAAAAATGTTTCGGTGATTGTGACGGTGTCTGTATTTATCACCTTTGAAAGGAAGGTGTTAATGCAGGAGACCAGTGTTACACACAACAGGCTGCTGTTATTGAAGTTAGGAGGAGACAGAGGCACAACAAAAGAAGACATAAAGATCACGTTTTCCCCCACACATGTTAATATGTTTTAAATGTCATGCATTTATTTTTGATTTTGCTTCAATAATCGTTAACAAAGAGAAACAGCAGGATTAAACTACAGGCTGTTGTTGCCTTTTTATAGCCAAAGAAAACTGAACATTCACAGCCTCTGTATTCAAAACAATTTCAACAGTGATATTTATTTCTTCCTATTTCCCTCTTTTCACCAACAGTATATTTTAAACAAGGATTTCCTTTTTCTCTGGTCCCTCGTCTCTCCTCCAGCTCGCCCCCTGCGGTGCGCTCCTCTCCATAATGCTCTCGTCTCCTCCCTCTAAAGCTGCTGATACTCTGTAGGACGCTCTGATTGGGGCACCTCACCGATAAAATACTATTTTATATTTTATAAGCAGTTTGCCACCACACTGCACTTTTACTCTCCAAAGACATATGAGTATGTGTGTGACAACTTTAACAAAGCTTTAGCACACAGTCACACCATCCACACAGCTGATCCAGGATTTACTGTAGCATCTTCTACAGCACTGAAAGGTCATGTACAGGCAAACAGAGAGAAGGGAAAAGAAACAATCTGTGCTCTCAAATAACAAAGCAGTCTCAGAATTACAGCTACATTTTGTTTTCTTTGCATACAGTACATCCTCTGATAAATACAGTGAAGTACTTTGATTGCATTTCTGTGGTGTTCCTGTAGGAGACCATGATGCAGCCAGACTGAAGCAGCAGCTTGTGAAGGTGGACGCCACATAGGACTCAAAGGTAAAATGAAAGGTAAAATGATCTCTCATATGATTGGACCATGTTATTGTAACCGCTATCGGCATCAAAGTAATTTTAGTAACAATTTATAATCCTTCTTAAAATGTAAGGAAGACTAGCAGAAGATTTTAACAGCCTCTATGGTTCTACAAGAAGTTCATGTTTAAATTGTTCTTCTTTCTGTCTTCAAGGAAATCAGTGCCCAAAGGAAACAGCAGTCCAGACTCTGATTCCAGCTCCGGTGAGGTTCAGCACACAAACTGGCTTTCTGATTATATGAGAATATTTAACATTAGTTTAATTCATCAGGCTGGCCCATGTGATGACAGTTTAAAATAATCTTCAATAGAAAGTGGCAGGAACACTTTTGTCTTAAAACATAAATTCATAAAGCTGATCATATTATTGGATTCATCATGTCTCATAAATAGTTCTCCTGTCTTTAAAACAAACTTTAGAACCTGAAGTTTAGCAGAACCTGAGGACAGATCTGATTTCAGGTCTGAGACAGAAACATCACAGTAAAATTCATTATACTTTACATTTAACTCTGTGATTGTTTTTCTTTATTCCAGAAGATGCTCTCAGATTCAGATCCATCAGCAACCCCTGACAACATGGAGGACTCGTCCCCCGACAACGTGGAGGACTCGTCCCCCGACAACGTGGAGGACTCGTCCCCCGACAACGTGGAGGACTCGTCCCCCGACAACGTGGAGGACTCGTCCCCTGAGTGTTTCCTGTCCTCTCTCGATGGTCTTCTTCTCTTCAGTTATTAACTCTTGAAAACAGCAGCACAACATGCCAGACTGTTTGACAAGCCTGTGATTGAATAAATTGAAATGGAATCTCATACGTATCTTGCTATGCTTATTGGCTTTAAATGTTTAATATTAAATAAGTTTGAAGGCCATTTATCTCAGACGAGCCGGCTGTGACAAGCTGAGCTCGTCTGTTAGCTTTGCTGTTGTCTTCGCTGTTGTTGGTCAAGAAGAAATGAATGTCAGTTCAAGGCCTTTTCAAATGTGAACTATAAACTTAACTGCTAAATTATTTTACTGTGACCAACACGTTGTTGTACTCCAGTTAATCAGAGACAGTCAATTCAGATTTAAAAAAAGTTGATTTAAACATTTTATGAAAATAAATCTTCAATAAACAACCCCTGGCTTCATTAACCATGTGGACAATAAGTAAGAGAGACCAACAGGTCAAACTGCTGGGACATAGGAGAAAGTATAAAACATAATTTAACAAAGAAATCCAAACAAAAATGAAATAAAGTAAAGAGATCCTGGATGATTGTTTGACTGTTAAAATATGATGGAAAAGCAAATCCAACACAACCCTCCAGCATCTGGCCTTTCAAACACAGGGCAACATCATGTTAAGAAAAATAAATTGAATATTGACCAGGATCTCTGTGTTTTATCTGAGGATGACTATGGTAGCCTTCTCACTGTTCACTGTCACAAAGCTCCAGACTCTGTCCACCTTCTTCAGACGTCGATCAGCTCCTCTGGGTGATGGCAGAGAGGACTCTTCATCTGGGAGAGCTGCTGGTGTAAGGTCATTTCTCCCACAGTGGATGAGCAGGGCATCTGGCACAGGTGAAAAAAGGAGGAGGTTCCTTCAAACTCTGTGACCCCAGCCTGACCTCTGTAACAGGTGTGCAGATGAAGGTTGAAATGAGTCATTTTTAGATTCTGTTGATTGTAAAATGGAAAAGAAAACATCACCTTTCTATTTAACATTTAGCTGGTGTATGACTCAGTGTGATTTTTATTTTAGAAGACTGTATTGTTAACAACAGCTTGTTTTGACAATCCTCTTATGAAACTTAAATAAAAATCACAGGATATAAACTTTTAACAGATGATTTTAACTTACACTTCACCTCTGTGGAAGATGTCAGACCAGCTGCTTTTATCTCTTCTTTGCCTAAATGAAGACACAAAAAACAATTGATTTACTGTTCACATAAATATATTAGAAAAGCAGACATGACTCACATTACAGACTATCAGTTTCTAACAGAATACAACATATCTCACCACCTGTAGCCTACGGTCTGTGGTGCTAACCTAGCTTAAACATAGCTTCAATATAGAACGATTTCGTTAAAAACAGAGGACAGGGCAGTACGCTAAGTGGGCGGGGCGTGTTACCAGGGCTCCTCCCCCCGGACCCTACTGCGCAGACTCTGGCTCCAAATGACGTCAAAATCATAAGATGGAAGCGCCCCTAAGCGGCGTATTTTGGCTTCAACAACGTTGAGTGGGAACAGCTACAGTGCTCGCCCACTGGGTTTTGCATTATTAGATGATTTGGTGAAGCGTGCGCTCTGCAGTAAGTTCAAAAGAGCGCACTGATCCGTTTGGTCCAGCTTGTTCTGTTGGGAGAGCGTCACTGTTTGATTAATCCCCCAGAGAGAGCTGTGCCCCCGACCACGCTGTAAATGTTCAAGGGTGAAATTGTGGAGCAGATACTTCTGGCTTTTGTGCCGTGATGCGTTGTTATTTTTTGCACTGAACTTATTCTCAAACTTCATCTTGGTGTTTTCTCCTCTGACCTGTCACCTTCTCTCATGCAGCATTTGTTCTTTTGTTCGTAACTTCCACTAAGTGAAAAGACTAATCATTTATCTGGGTCACTTAGCGCGAGAGTTACTAACCTTATTTTATCTCTTTATTTATTTATCTATTTATTTATTTCCCTTTTTCATTCAACCTCTTCCACTTCCATTCCTGTTGTTATGAAGCTCCTTTTCTTTGCTCTCGTAGTCATTATTCCGGCGAGGTAAATATATTCAGGTGGTTTTTAAAGAGGTGTGTTGTTACCATAAATGGTTCATTGGAGGCGTTTCTGAATGTAAATGTCCCTGAACGTGTGCGAGCCTGCAGGTTAAGAACATGGGATTTATCAACACTGATTACCTACCGATGTGAGTACGATCGCTGTCGGCATGGTTGATAAATACAGATTTTTTCTGTACTTTAGCACATTCTAAATTTCATTTGTAAGACAGAATTTAGAACACTTTCTACTCACTGTTGATAAATGAGGCCCCTGGGCGCCTTGTCAGTGAGGAGCATTCTAACGGCCTCATTGACCTCTGCTCAGGTTAGTGCTAAGGCTTCCCCCGGATCGTCACACTCTGCCTCCTCTTCAGAGAACGTGTTGTCTGGGTTCAGGAGACACAAAGCCTCCATGCAGAGGACTGAGGAGACATCTACACAGGTTGATGTGCATGGATTTCTTTCAGGGAAGAAAAAGTTTGCATTCAAGACAGACAGATAGACACAGATGGAAACGTGTTCTTGTTTAGTTGCTAAATTAAACCAAACATCCAAATCAGGTCAAATTTAAAGGTCACATCTTTAAAATCCACTTCCCCATGTTCCTCTAACATGTGTCTCTAGTCTGTCTACAAACCCCCCAATGATGAGAAAAGTCCATCCTCTCCGTCTTTTACCTTCTCCACTTTTCAGAAAATGTATGCTCAAACAGGCCGTTTGGAGATTTTCCCTTCATGACATCACAAAGGGCAGTAGCCCCTCCCCCAGGTGGGTGACACTCCCACAGCTAGGTGTTTGTTCTGCCCTCTGAGTCTGCCTTCTCACCGTAAACAATAGGACATGGAGCGAGAAAGCACCGAGTACACCCAAGCCCTTCCAGAGAGGGGGCGTGGTCAGACACAGCTCATTTACATATTTAAAGGTACAGACACAGAAACAGCCTGTTCTGAGCAGGGCTGAAATAGAGGGGTTTAGACTTTCAGAGAGACTCTTATGAGCACACAGCTTGGCCTTTTGGATTATTTGTCTTCAACACAACAGCCATACAGACCCTCACCTTACACAGCTGACTTTAAAGATTCTTCAAATCTACAAGTTTTTTTCCTTATTAATAAATTGCTTTATTAATTAGTATACCCACGTGTCTCCCATCTGTGAGACCCGGGCGATGATGGGGTGGTACACAAAATATCCCTGATTATGATTTTATTGTCTTTTTTTTAGAGCAGCTGAAAAGAAGAAAAGAGATTCCTGATAGAGAGAGACATTTAAATGAATCAGTAGAAGAAGAACCTCAGTTCTGTTTTTATTACATTTTAAGAGATAAGATCATCTCCATCGACCCCCCATTGGGGACAATTACTAAAAAATAATTATGTTACAGCAGCTTGAAAGACAACAGTTTAAAAATACATTTAAAGATATAAAAGGTGAATATATAGGTACGTTATTTACATCTACTGTTTTTGATACACATACATGTATCAGAAAAGTATTATTGATTCGTATGTGACATAAATAATGGGAACCTTTGTGAGCGGAACCTTGATTTTCTGAACAAGAGATCGATTCAAGTTAAAATAGGTGATGAAATATCTAAAAAGTATGTTGTAGAGAATGGAACACCACAGGGAAGTGTGATAAGTCCGATTTTATTTTCAATTATGATAAATTATATGTTTGATAATATCCCAACAGATATAGGAAGATCATTGTTTGCGGATGATGGAGCATTGTGGAAAAAAGGAAAGAATATACAATTTATTGTAAATAAAATTCAGAAAGGGATCAGTTTAGTTGAGAAGTGGGGATTAAAGTGGGGATTTACATTTTCTGTGGAAAAAACAAAGATCATGTTCTTTTCTTGAAAGAAAATTGGGGAGAATATTGGGTTGACATTGTTTGGAAATAAGCTAAAACGAGTTGACTCATTTAGTTTTTTAGGGGTATTTTTTGATGTCCGGTTGACATGGAAGGAACCCATCAGGAATATTGTTGATAAATGCAAAAAAGTAATAAATGTAATGAGATGTCTTGTAGGAATGGATTGGGGAGCTGATGTTGCTGCCTTAAAATATATATATGTGGCGTTAATTAGAACTAGGATTGAGTATGGGAGTGTGGTATATGGATCTGCAGCAAAGACAACACTTGCAAAGTTAGAAATGATTCAGGCACAGGCTCTTAGGATATGCATTGTGGCAGTGAAATCATCTCCAATATGTGCACTTCAGGTAGAAGTAGGAGAGATGCCACTATGTTTAAGGAGGAAACAGCTATTAGCTAATTATTGGCTGAACTTGAGAGGACATGGAGATAGTCACCCAACAAAATCAGTGTTAAAGGATTGCTGGGAAAAAGAGAGAACAATTAAGTCCAGTTTTGGATGGATAGGGGATAGAGTGGCGAGAGATATGGGAGTGTATGACAAGGATATCAGTCCAGCTGTTTTATGGCCACCAGTTCCAATGTGGATGCTTGAGACAGCTGAAGTAGACTTGGAGTTACTAAAGATAAAGGAAAGGAAAAGAAATGTTGATTTAGTGAGTGAATTCTATGAACACATAGAACAGAGATATGGAGATCATGTACAAGTATTCACAGATGGATCTAAAGACCCGATGACAAATGCAACAGGATCAGCTGCGTTTATCCCAAAAGGTTCAAGGTTGAAGTAGTGAAGAGAACGTCAGATTTCCTGAACGTGTACACAGTAGAGTTGTACGCCATTTTAGTTGCATTAGAATGTGTTGAGCAAATGAAAGGAAGGAAAGTGCTGATATGCAGTGATTCAGTCAGCGCTTTATACAGTATTCAATCAGGATCATCTCACAGTCGTCAAGATGTATTATATGAAATCATATTTACACATTCCCAGGTGGTTAAACAGGGGACAGATGTGATGTTCATGTGGGTTCCAGCACATTCAGGTATAGCAGGAAATGAAAAGGTGGACAGGTTGGCAAAGGAAGCTGTAAAGAAAGAGAGGATTGATATTAACATCAAATGATCTCAGTCAGAGGGGAAACGAGTCACATGGAGTAAAATCAAACAGGAATGGCAACAATATCGGAACAATCAGACAAAGGGAAGACATTTATATTCAATTCAGAGGGAAATAGATAAAGTAAAATACAGAGGGAGCAACAGAAGAGAGGAGGTCGTAATGTCCAGGTTAAGAATCAGTCACAGTCATTTAAATAGCTCTCTACATATCACTGGAAAACATTCATCTGGTCTTTGTGAGATATGCAATCTAGCAGAAACAGTTGAACATGTAGTTATTAAATGTAGAAAGTATGTAGCACATAGACAGAACATGATGTCAGAAATGGAGAGAGAGGGACTCGTAAGAAGAGATGTAAAAAGTATTTTGGAGTGTGGGGAGAGAGGGAGAGGACGAAGATGCTTGTTTAAATCTCTCTTGAGAACAGGTTTATTGAGGAGGATTTAGGAATGTGAGTAATAATTAAATCCAGCAGATGGCAGTAATGCAACTTTTTGGATGCCAGCCAACGAAGAAGAAAGTTGTGTGTTTTCATTTCTTATCGGGTTTTAAGATGTTAAAAAACGACAGAAGGTGACAGAGACATAAGAAGGGCTCTGACGAGTAGCTCCGTGGCTAACTGGTCATGTTTGGACTCTTTAAGTCCTCTACATGGAGCAGGTGTGTTAAAGGGTCGTTCACAGCATTCAGACGGAGGTGTGTGTCTCACAGCCGCAGATTTATCGGTGAAAACACGGAGGTGGTCGGAGAGCAGAGCCTCACCCCGGAGCTCAGACTGAGGCTGTTCACTCCCAGCTGCAGATTCTGGACGGAGAGACCCGAACTGTGGCCCTACGAGGACCCGTACTGGGCGATCTACTGGCCCGGAGGACAGGCGCTGTCACGGTGAGATCTCTAATATACCTGTTTCATTCACCTTTCACCTCTTTAGTAGTGACGTCACTAACAGCTGTTGGTGCACAGCTGCTTTACATCCCCGTTGTAAATCATTCAAACGACAAATGTCAAAGTTACTGGAAAATGATATGTACACTTTGAATTGTACAAAAATCTAGGTAACACTTTACAGGTCCGCAAATTTCGTCGTAATTAGGTGATAATTAGACAAACTTTTTTTTGATTTCATTGAAATTACCCCTGAATTTCATGACAATTGAGTGAAAATTAGCACGTAACCTCTTTGAAATAATGCCCGATCTTAATTGTAAGCAAGTCCTAATTGGTAAGTAACTGTTTTTTCCAATTTCTTTGAAATTACCCCCAAATTTCATGGTAAGTAGGTGACAATTATCAAATCATTTATTTGAAATGAAATCACAATTCACCACAAAATGATCACCGAGTAATTATATTCTGCTATTTCCAGAGAAGCAGGTGATAAATAGCTGCTCATTTCTTGAATACATTTCCAGTAAAGTAATATGAAGTTAGGTCCATGGTTTCCTCTAATTAGAATTACCTTGGAAATCTAAACGAAATAAATGTATTTATGAGCGCCCGCGTCTGCAGCGGCGCGTCTCGGTGTGATCGCGGCCTCAGAGGGCAGAACAAACACCTAGCTGTGGGAGTGTCACCCACCTGGGGGAGGGGCTACTGCCCTTTGTGATGTCATGAAGGGAACATCTCCAAACGGCCTGTTTGAGCACACATTTTCTGAAAAGTGGAGCAGGCAGAAGACGGAGAGGATGGACTTTTCTCATCATTGGGGGGTTTGTAGACGGACTAGAGACACATGTTAGAGTTAGAGGAACATGGGGGAGTGGGTTTAGCAGAATATGTGACCTTTAAAGTCGATAAATATGGTGTTAAAATATGAACTTTAATGCAGTTAAAATGAACAATGATTGTGGTGTTTCTCCTCACTCTGATTACATTTTCTCTTCTTTGCTGCTACGTCCACGTCCGTCATATTCGCCGGTTTGAATCTCGTCCAATCACTGAACTGTATCCACTCCTCCACTCACCTGTGCGCTGTCATTGTCTGGAGGAAACTGTAGTGACTTTTTGTATCAAATTTGGACCCAGATTAAACCTACATCCGAACCCAATGAAGCCGCAACACTTTGAAGTTCTGAATCTATTTTCTGTTTTCTTCACGGTGTAATTGTAGTCCTTAAAGTTTGCAAAGTCCTCTTCAGAGACCGGACCTGGAGGCCAAAGAACATGAGCACAGGAAGCTGTATTCATGGAGTCATAAAGCAGTGAGCCCTTCAACTGAAGAGACTAAAACAGACAAAGATTACAGTATGTATGGCTTTGCAGGGGCGTGGGGACAAGCTTCTTCACGCCCTCTTTTCACCATCTGATCTGTTCAACTTCATCTTTATTGGTAACTTTAAGGATTCACCTTTCTGTATTGCTGTACTGAACTTTCTTTCACCCTCCCCTGAGGGCTCCTTCCTGTGTGCTCTGCTAAATGCATTTTTACCCTGAGGCGCAGTTTCAGTTTATTAAGATACAGTTTACTGAGATACATATGATTATGCAGCATGACTACTTGACATAAATGTTGATTATTAGAGAATATAAGGTACATGCATACAGATGAGACACTACAAAACACACCAGCTCCGCCCAGAAACATCCTGAGTCAACCAGAACAAAGCAGAACAGTAAAATCCAGTGAGAGGACAGAGTCTCTGCAGACACAGTCACCACCACACATGTACGGAGGCCCAGAAGGGACAATGGAGCAGCTTTAGGAGAAGTCTGTATTTTATTTTGAAAAGATACCGACTCTATCTTTAATGAAGTTTTAATGAAATAAGATGATAATGATGATTTGTCCAATGAGACCACGCCTCCCAAACCGAGAATGAAGTCATAAAGACGTGTTGGACGTGACACCATGAAGTTCGGACCAACTACAGGTTGATTTATTTTTTGAAATGTGCATGTGTCTTGGCTCAGTAGGAGACGTCTTAATAACGATATAAAAGCTAAAGTCCTGAGTCAATTGTTCAGCTGGTTCCCTCGTCTTCTCTATTGTTCTCACTAAACTCTCTGAGCTCCAGTGTTTGACTTCAGGACTTCAGCGGCTGCTCAGTGCAGATCTTTAGTGTTGTCAGGAGGTCCAGGACCTTAGCCACCTTTTAGTGAAGGACTTCTAGCACATCAGACGCCTGGGACAAAGGCTCACTGTCATTTAAAGATTAGTTTGAGCAGTCGCTTCAATACGTTGAAATTATGCAACAAAGTCATTAAGATAAAGGGGTGGCGATGGCCTAGTGGTTAGCTCGAGGGCCACAATGTGCAGAGACCGTAGGTTTGATTCCGACCTGTGGGACGGAGCAGGAAGTGACTCTGGCGTCTCGTTGGTTTCACAAACCTAAACAGCTGTTTTGTTTGTTTCTGTCTCTGTGTTCAGGTTTCTCCTGGACCACCCCGCAGTGTGTCGGGGTCAGACCGTTCTGGATCTGGGCAGCGGCTGCGGAGCCTCCGCCATCGCCGCCATTCTGTGCGGTGCCGCTCATGTAGTGGCTAACGACATCGACCCTAGGAAGCATTCATTCATCTCTTACTCTACTGTGTTATTTACTCACATCATGACATCACAGCATGGACACATTTTCAGGCTCTTATTTTGATAGGAACATTAAAACATTCGCTGTATGTCGTCAACGGGTGGAAGGTTTTTTTCTCGTGTGGTTGGCTGAGGTCTCAGATGGTTGACGCAAGAAGTCAAAAAGCTGTGATGGAGCTCAACATTATTTCATTTTAACGTATGAAATTTTGGGCGATTCAGGGGCGGCTGTGGCTCGGTTGGTAGAGTCGGTCGTCTCTTAACCGGAAGGTTTGGGGGTTCAATCCCGAGCTCCTGCAGCCAGATCTCCGACGTGTCCTTGGGCAAGACGCTGAACCCTGAATTGCTCTTGCTGCTTCATCAGTGGCGTATGTGTGTCTATGAAAGGGATTAGTTATTTCTGATGGTCTCTTTACTCAGCAGTCTCTACCATCAGGGTGTGAATGTGTAGGTGTGACCTGCGGTGTAAAAAGCGCTTTGAGTCTTCAGAAGACCAGAAAAGCGCTTTACAAGCTCAATCCATTTATCATTGAGCTGCAACATTGCTGCATTTTTCATTTGGTTCGGTTTGCTTTCAGACTGCACTTTGTCAAACTAAGCAGAAACCTCCGGTCTTTAAAAATGAAGCCGATGCTGAGGTGCAAAATCCTGCAGTTCATCGAAGTGTCCACTAGAGGCTGCATCCTTGTGCAGATCTGTAAGAAATGAAAAGTGAAGCTTTGTCAGGTCTGTCCTCCATGGAGGCCGGGTCGATCGTTTGTGATGCGTTTCAGGAATGCAGGGAATCTAACAATCATCAGCTTTTGTGACAGAGTCGAGCAGATCTGTGGCTGTAAATGAGTTTTTATCTAGAACAGACTTTTTTACTGCATGTATCTGGTTCTTAAGACAAACAAATCATTGTCAGAATCCCGTCTGTGGGAGGTGGTCCTCAGTGCAGATAATGTTCTGCCTGCTGTCAGTATCATGGGGACTTTAAATGAACTACAAACAGAAACCAGAAGACCTTTCCATTGAAAGTTTCTTGTTTTTTAGAAAAATGAATTAAAATGTTCTAAAATATCAGCGTCTCTATGCAATTTGACCAGAATTCAACTTTAATCATTTAAAAAAGTCTCCAGTAAAATCTGCTGAAACTTCTCAGGGGTACAGCCAGGGACACGAGGAACAAGAATCCATTGAAAGTTTCTTGTTTGCTAGCATTGTCTCTTCAAATATAATACTGCGTTGTTAAGTGTAAAAAATGGACCTTAACATGATATTAAATGTTTAACCGTTGAAGCGGTAGCTCACAGTGGGTGTGATTAACCTTGTTAAAGACTACACTTAATATTGGCGTGGCACGATCACGGACTGTCATACCAGCTCCATCATGGCTGAAAATGTCCTGGAAAAGTCCTGGAAAATGATCCCTGGAAAAGAGTGTGAACCCTGTATATAGACTGCTGTGATTAAAAGAAACACATGAACACCATGATTCCTTGAAGCCTAACCCTGTGACGTGTTAACCCGCCTGTTTGTGTTCCAGTGGCAGCCGTGGCGACGCACATGAACAGTGAGCTGAACGGCCTGCAGCCTCCTGTGTGTCTCACCCACAACATCATGGGTTCACCGCCCGCCGCCTTCCACCTGATCCTGCTGGGCGACATGTTCTACGACCAGTCCCTCGCCACCAGCCTGCACAGCTGGTTGAACCGCTGCATGGAGACCCACGGCACCAAAGTCCTGATCGGAGATCCAGGAAGAGCTCAGTTTGAGGAGCACGCCATCCGACGCCTCCTGAGGCCGCTGGCTCAGTTTGAGCTGCCCGACAGTGTGAGAGAGGAGAACTACGGCCTGAGCTGCAGCGGCGTCTGGAGCTACACACCTGAACTCTGAACACCTGAGAGAATTATTCTTCAAGAAAACATGGACTGTGTGAGGTTGAGAGGACTGTGTTTTATTTGAAAGTCACACAAACAAGGAAGGTTGGTACATTTCCCAATCTGAATGATCACTTCTTTTAGATATTTGAATGATCAGCTGTATCAAAACAACTCCCTCTCTTCTGTCTGTGTTCAGGAGAGGAAGCATGGCGCCGTGCTGCTGCTGCTCCGGTAGCCTGGTTAGCAGGGCGGGGCGATATGACCTCAAATCAATATCACGCTTAAAGGCAGGGTTGGTCATTTTCTAAAAGTAGCCTGATGTTGAAAGTAGCATTCCCTCAGTGCTGCGTCTGCAGTCAGGAGCAGTCCTCCTCAAATGATTTCCATGTTTTCAGGAGTGCAGATGTAAAAACGGCTGTGATGTCTGCTTTCAGTTTGACAACTACACACACTCACAATGTGTGTTTCATATTTCATTTTGAATTGATCCTTTATGAATCACTCTGTTTAATAAACATGAACACACACATGAACAAACAGGATCCTGTGGACATGCATTAATGGAGAGGTCTCAGAGTGAGGGGGCGGCCCACAGCGAGCGCTCCAGAGCAGTTTTGGGGTTCAGTGCCTTGCTCAAGGGCAGCAGTGCTCAGGAAGTGGACTGGCACCTCTCCAGCTACCAGGCCAGGGACTTGAACCGGCGACCCTCTACCGCAACTGCCGCCCCCATTTCAATCAAAGACAAACACAGTTCTATGTGAGATGGATATACTTGTATCTTCAAACACACACACACTCTTTGTTCACACACAGGAGGCAGAGAGCACCTCCGTACCAGCAGTGGATTATCTCAGGAATGGTTTTTATTCATTCATTCATTTAATGAGGTGCAATAGCGTGACAAACTGGTGACATATACATGACAAATAAGGCACAGAAAAAACAAACAGACAAGGTCAGGACAGCAACGACAAAATACAATAAGAAAAGAAAGACAGCAAAAAGACATCAACAGACAGACTACAACTGATCTTTCTTTGTTCCAGCCCGCCCCTCGGTGACCTCTACCCTACAGTAGTTTATATCTGAATGCCTTACAGACCAGTTTCTCTCTCTTTAGAGATCAAACCTGAACAGGAGTGTGACCCGGCCGGGGCTACGTGTGAATCTGGCTCCAGCAGAGTCATCAGGCTGCTCACTTTGAAGCAGCTGGATAAGAGCTCGGCTGCTGTTTGGATCAAGCTTTGAATCTTTGTCCAGCAGGTGGCGCCATCACTTTTATTTTTCAGACAAGTGAGCAGACTGAAAACAGGAACTGTAATGTATTATTACTACTCAACGTTTTCACATGTAGGTGGCTCTGACTGCTGCGTTCAGGGACATAATATTAATCAGTGAGGACGTTCATGTCCTGCTCTGAATCGTCTTCAAGAAATATTCAAATGTTTAATATTATTTATAGATTATATTCAAGCATACTGAGACCTGTCTTCTGTTGTAAGGATATTATTTAGTCTATAATGAGTCAGAATATAAGTAAATATGACATAGATTGACCAACTAAACAGGATGTTTCTCAGTTTTGACGTTGAGCCCCCGAGAGGTTTACCAAACATTTAAGTCTTGCTGTTGGGAAATAAAACTTACAGATAAGATCAATAAAAAACAAATTGGATAATTTGAAACAAGAGTACAAATGTTTGGATTCTGCTGATTGTTCCAAATGTTCTGGTGTTGGCGGTGATGGAGTTGAAATCTGAAAGTTCATGCAAAGATAATAATCATATTTCTATAAAACAGCTGTGACATGGATCACATGTTAGTGTTAAAGTCTTTAAAGGTCTGATTAGTCTCCTTCATGGAGCTTCAGTACAGATAGGCCTACTTTGACTTTGAGTTATATTTTAAATTATATACGCAGGGCAAAAAAATGATTTAAAAACTAATAATATTAAAAACTAATAATATTAAAAACTAATAATGGGCTTAGGTTACTTTCTGAGTCTCTCTCAGTCAGTCAGTGATTCGTGTCGGAGCTTCAGTCAGTGAACGAAATACTGAACGTGAACAAGCGAGACTGTGAGTCACCAGCCTCAGTCACACACACACACACACACACACACACACACACACACACACACACACACACACACACACACACACACACTGTACTGACTGAAACACGATGGTTAGCAGATGTTAAAACAGTCAGCTGAGTTAAATTAAGTTGGATATAAAAGCCGTTTGTAAACTGACACACACATTACAAAAACACAAACATTAAATGTTCAATAATATATTTTCTACTTCCTCAATTTTGGAGACATGAGAGGAGAGGGAGGGCGGGCTTTAATGACACAGAGCTCCTGACCGACTCCTCCTATTGGTTCAGTCAGTAGGTATCACTGACATGAGAGGAGAGGGAGGGCGGGCTTTAGAGACACAGAGCTCCTGACCGACTCCTCCTATTGGTTCAGTCAGTAGGTATCACTGACATGAGAGGAGAGGGAGGGCGGGCTTTAGAGACACAGAGCTCCTGACCGACTCCTCCTATTGGTTCAGTCAGTAGGTATCACTGACATGAGAGGAGAGGGAGGGCGGGCTTTAGAGACACAGAGCTCCTGACCGACTCCTCCTATTGGTTCAGTCAGTAGGTATCACTGACATGAGAGGAGAGGGAGGGCGGGCTTTGAGAGACTCTTACGGTCTGGAGAGAGAGAGAGACGGGAGAGAGGAGAGAGAGTTGAGAAATGAACGACTCTTCTCAGTAAGTGATTCAGTTCAGTTCGTTCACCCAGATGATTCGTTTTAAACGAATCCTTCATGACCGACACATCACTAGAAGGATCGACAGAAATCAAGAAGGAACAAAGAAACAAAACAACTTTACATTTCAAGCTTTTCCGTGAGAGAATACAGGAACACGTTTAGTCTAATGCGTGCAATGTATGTGTGGTTGTAAACAGCTATTGGGAACAGAAGATAAAATATTTATCAGTAAGAATCTGCCGATCTATGAGACCCATCCAAAAGGCCGATCTATTCACTTCAGTTCTATGCCATTCTGTGTTTAAGGCAAATGTGCACACTACAGGTTTGCACTGGTATTCTGTGCACTTTGGAAGGTGGAGCAAACATAAAATGGAGGAAGCTAACAACAATTTCTTCAAGAAACAATGGTAGAAGCAGCATGGTCAGTTGGTGTAACTGGTTTGAGTCAATTGGTGTAACCAGTATTTCTCATAAACATATAATAAAATACAGGACAATTAAAGTGGAATAAAAGTAGTCCTCTATTGCAGTGAAATAACATGTTTTTTTAAAACAATTTTTACATAATTTGCCAAAAATTAATGAGAAAACAGAAAAAGTGTTTTCAGCTCTGTGTCCCGCTCACTATTGAAAAAGGGCATAACTTATAAATTTAGGGATAATCCTAATAAAATCTAATTTCTTGTGCTATTTTAAAATGAAGTAATTACAATCATGAGTACACTTACACTCACATACTCTAGATGTATAAAATATTCAATATTCTTAATTTTTCAGTGGTTACACCACTTGACATTTTTATGTCCATTCTGTCTTACCTTTTGAACAAAATGGTGTAAATGTCATTTTAAAAAACACAAAACCAACATGAATACAAATATCACATTTTAATGAACCTGATGCATGCTTTCAAAGTGTGTTTTTAAAAGATTTTTGAATTGGTCATCTGAACAACCCTTATTTATCACTGACCCTTATTTTTATTTTTTGATAAACTTTATTAATCCTTGAGGGAAATTTGTTATTTTTAGGGACATGCTTCTCACACACATGAATCACACGCATGCACAAACAGGACCTGTGGACATGCAATGGTGGAGAGATGTCAGAGTGGGGCTGCTACAAGCTGCTAAGCAGAGAGTGCACCGGAGCAGTTGGGGGTTTGGTGCCTTGCTCAAGGGCACCTTGGCAGTGCTCGGGAGGTGCCCTGACACCTCTCCAGCTACCAGACCAACTTCCAGATTTGGTCCACACCGGGACTTGAACCGGCGACCCTCTGGTTCCCAACCCAAGTCCCTACGGACTGAGTTACTGCCGCCCAAATGTAATGTTTCTTTGTTTCTTCAGCTTGTTGTACAAAGTGGAGATAGCGATGTATTAATAATATCCACATCTGTGATTTAAATGTTCTGCTTTGACTTGTATCAACAACACCGGATAAACTTTTTTTCGGCTCACCGTGAGCCGTTTATCGACGGTCCTCTGTGTGCTGTGTTGCTCGTCAATACAAAGCACCACACATCCGCGTGTCCACCTTTAATACAAAAGTATAGATGTCAAACTGTTTGCAGGGGGAAACTGAAATTTACAGAGCAAATAGTGAAATAGTAAACGGATGCAGTGTGGACAGCCAGTGTGTGCGACGCCACACAACATATTCAATAGTAAAGGTCGGGTAAAAAATCAATACAGTATTGTATCGCGATATTTTATGTGGCGATATTATATAGTCTCATGGCAGCCAAGTATTCATATTTTTAATATGATGTTTTATTTATGCTTTTTTATTTTTTAACTGTTGAAGGGGTTTCACAATTATTTTTGAACAAGTTGTATTGTTAAG
The DNA here is from genome assembly GCF_963930695.1 of Labrus bergylta. Lineage (NCBI taxonomy): Eukaryota > Metazoa > Chordata > Actinopteri > Labriformes > Labridae > Labrus > Labrus bergylta. Next base: position 33,149,919 of record NC_089201.1, on the reverse strand, counting down.
AATTCATGTTCAAGTTCAATTAGACTGAAATACAAATAAAAAGACTGAAGTGAGATGAACAGACTGAGAATTTTATCTTATTTGACAAAATGATTCTTGATTTAGTTTAGTGTAGTGGATTTAATATGCAGTTAAAAATATATTGTATCGCAATTCTCAGCATATCGAAAAATGTTTAAAATCGCAATAGAATCGTATCGTGTCTCAAGTATCGGGATAATATCGTATTGTGGGGACTCTAGTGATTCCCACCTCTAACATACAGCGCTCACTGGTTGTTGTTAGAGGGGGAGTGGCCTATTCAAGACAGGGCATTCAAAAAAAAAATGACACCTAGGCTGACTACTTTCATAAAACTGTTTAGGTAACATTAACATCCTCACGTCAATTGATTCACTCGTTATCCAAAAACATTTTAATCAATTATATATTTATAATAAAATGATGAAATCCAATGGCAGTTAATGTTCGAATACTGTTATTATTTTTAATTATTTTTATATTACGTGTTCAACATCTTCTAAGATTATACAAGAAAAAAGAGCAGATAAACAGTTGAGCATATGTCAGTGAACTATGAGGGCAAAAAACAATAACAAAATAATCTTTCATGAATCATAATCAAGGTAAACTGTTCAATTAATCGTGATGTTGATTTGAGGCCCAGCCCTATCACTCAGATCAACTTCTACTATTCTTCTTTTAATGTTTCTAACATCTAATAGACAATTAAAAAGTTATCTTTCACAATGAAATATTGACACGTTATGACCTGTTTCTGTCTGAAATAAAACATACATAAAATGTATTTTAAAAGACTGAAATGTCTTCCTGTTTGTGCCCACCTGAACAACTTTAACACTGACTTCTTTTCACTCAGATATTGAATTGGGATATAACGCCAGTGTATTTATTTTACACCATGAAGATACATTTTCCTCTGATCCATGGATCACATGTTGCCCGGTACCATGCGGGGTGATCTGAACAGATCATGGATCATCTGGGAACTGTTTCTCCACACGTCTGACATCCACAACATTGCTGAAGGGAGGTGATCCCAGCTTACTTTTTGAAGTTTTCTGACTGACTATCTCAACCTAGTTAGTTTGAATTAATGCATTTTACTGTGAGCTCAGCAGAGAGGTCATGAAGAAACCTGAACTGATGATGGTTAACCATTCATTTCATTTCTAGTAACAAGGGGAGGAGAAACTCTGAGCTGATATGGGTTTCCAATAAAACAATAAAACTGAAAGTTTCTGTCAGTCGGAGCTAAGACTCCATTTTGAGTCGACAGAGCAGAAGGACAAACATCTGAGACAGGGTGAGTTTAATTCAACATTATTATGACTTTACTGTTAAAACCTCAGGTTAATATTGAGTAATACACTTTGAATAGAAAAGCAAAGGAAACGGATCAGATACAGTACGGGATCAGCTCTGTGAATGTGGAGTACTTGTTGTTTCTCAGCTTTTGTTTGAAAAGTAAAGTCAAGTAAAAGTTGTGTAGCTAAAAATCTAAATCGTCCTTAATCAGAGATGTTTGTCATGACTCCTACGGTCTAAACTAGCAGTCAGCGTTACTGGTTTTCTCTCAGATTAAATAAAGTCCTGAGGACGACAGTGCTTATGTTCCACACTATTTAATTTTATAAGCTAGATATTCTCCACTTCCTCAAAGTAGATATTAAAAAATAATGCATCCTAATAAAATGTAATCACTAAATACAGCCTCAATAAAACATCTATCAGAGCAAAGGTCGGTTTTATGACGTGGTTTGATCCCTACAGGTATGAAGGATGTTGTTTTATATCCCTCTAGATATAAAACTGTTGGTCCAAAGGTCATGATTTCTGTTAAATATTAACATATTGCTTTAATGTTTGAGGTTCAAGACCTTGTTATTGTCATTATTCAGTGCAGGATTGAAGAGACACAGGAAGGATAATTAAAAGACATTTATATTAAATCCTAAAACTAGACCAGGGTCAAATACCAAGCAGGGAGTCACATCAGACGGACAAATAAGATGAAGATACAAACAAGCTGCACTGATGAGTTGGATCAGGTACTAAAGGAGACGGGAAGAGAGGCAGAGTCACATTAAGGATCACTTCAGGGGGCGCTGGTATCCAAGTGGTTACTGCGCACGCCCAATTAATCCAACCTGTGGTTCTTTCCCACATCTCATTCCCCACTCTCTCTCTACCTGCTTTCTGAATCTCCAATAAAGACATAAAAGGACCACAGTAAGGACCACCGCCCAGGAAGCTGAACTACATTAGTTTTGTATTTCAGCTGGATGTCAGCGTGGTACTGTAATCTCTGTTCACTTTAAATCTAAGCCTGCTGTACGGGTTGTGCCTGTTAGTATTTATTTTCACATAATCATTCACTTGAATCATTTAGTGGATATATCATTTTAAATCTGTTGACCATCTAAGGGTCATTGGTTTAGGTCTGTGTGGATGTAACAGTTTGTGTAAGACTCTCATAGCAGCAGATCTATTTTTGGAGAGGAGCCGAGTGTATGTTGTGAGCTTAAATGACTTGAATGTAGATATCTGACAGTTTCAAGTGAAGGTAATGTCACCTCTCTAGCCTTTTAGAAGTCTTCCCAAATGGTAAAAGAATTTGTAGGCTGTACCAGCTAACAGAATATAACAGGACCGTTAACATGAAAAGTTTGTCAGCCATTTGTGTTCTGTTGCTGTTGTCTGACCTCGGCCCAATAAATTCTAAGATAAGCCACTGTCTGTTTCACCATTTCATCATTGGACATTTACAGCAGAAACATCATGGCGTCATGATGTTCTTACATGCTTTTATATTTTGATATCTTTTTCTCTATATGGGTAATGTGCAATATATGTTGTGTTTTATACATGGGTCTGTACTTTTCTGTTGACATGTCGATGTGTTTTTCTATTGTTTTTATGGATTCTACTGTGAGGCCGCTGAATGTGTGCAGCACTTTGAGCCCAAGACAAATGTCTGAAGTTATAGTATTTACAGCTGCTCCTTTGAGCCCAAATCAACGCCACAGCGCTCTTCTTTTTATCATGTTGGACTTGAGACAGCGAGGCGTCAGTTTAAACACACCTGAAGCTGGTTGACCCGCTGTTAAAGAGATGCTAGTCTGTGCTCTGTTAATCATGTTACACCAAGCAAAGCCATTCCAGCATATAGAGCACCATTGTGACCCTCGCTCTGCCACTGTGGTCGGTAGGTTGAGCAAATTCACCCGCCACTGCAAAAAGACACCCGTATGTGACGAGTGCTGATTTCCAACCCTGTTTTATACACTTCTAGTTGTACAAATGTCCTAAAGGTCATGGTTGCTGTTAAATACTAACATGTTAGTTTAATGTTTAAAGTTTAAGACTCAATGTCTTGTTATTGGCATTATTCAGGGCAGATCAGACGGACAAATCATGTTAGGATCAAAACAAAGTGCACTGAGGTGCTGCATCAGGTACTTAGGCAGACAGGAAGGAAGAGAAAATCAAATGAAGGATCACATCAGGTAATGAGATGTGGACACTTGACCATTTCTGTCTTTCACATTTTTCCTGCTTGTGTCTCACCTGTTTGTTATTTTGTCCTCAGGTTGTTTTACCTGCATGAACGTCTTTTATTGTCCTCTGATCAATCTGGAGATCAGAAGATGAGTGATCGAGGAGACAAAGAGGAGGACAGAGCAGAGTCTCCTCTGTCCAGCTGTCTCTCTATGAAGAGTGACCGGTCTAAACATGATCCTCTAATCTTCAGTAATGAACCAGGACCCTCAGATCAGAAGATGGGTGATCGAGGAGACAAAGAGGAGGACAGAGCAGAGTCTCCTCTGTCCAGCTGTCTCTCTATGAAGAGTGATCGGTCTAAACATGAACCTCTAAACTTCAGTAATGAACCAGGACCCTCAGATCCACAGTAAGAGAACTTTTTTTAATCACCAAACTGTCAAGCTAAAAAAAGAGTCCTGAACACCATAATGTGTTGATTTTCTTGTTTTTAATCATCAACCTGCACACAGTGATCATACAGAGAAAGTCACTGAACTCATAACAACATACTAAGGATTATATATATGTATTATATGTTTATAGATAAGATAATATGATTTCAGTATTGACTCTTTGGTTGTGTATCTAGTCGTCTTCTCTGTGATTCTGCAGGAAGAAGTCTTTTAAACTGATCCTGAAGTTTAGTGAGATCTGCTGTGATCGTTTTCTTTCAATCATTTTTTCTGTTGTGTCCACTCTTTGTTTGTCTTTTTTTATTTTTTTAACATGACTACACAATGAGATCTTTTTTTTTTTACTGAAGTACCGTAACATCCGGTGTAAGATGCACTTTTAATACCTGTTTTTATTTCATCTTAAAAGTTGTCTGGGTCTTATACAAAGGTGTAACTAATATACCAGTATAAAATGTTGACACATGAGCCATCATTACCGCGGGTGCAGAAGTCACCATCACTGTGTGCGACCGGACGTGATTAAAAAACCATCCTCATTCATTGGGCCTGATTTACTAAAGGTTTGTGTGTCTTAAAACGTGTGCAAACTTGATACCACCAGCAAAAAATGTGTTAACTGATCTACTAACGGAGCGCAGTGAGGATTGAATCTTTCATATGAACAAAACACGCATTGTCCATTTAGTACGTTTGACTTAATGAATATTCAATATGGGGCGTTTCTGCCCTAGAAAGGAGAAAATGTAAATAAGTTAAGTTAGTACACGCATTGTGATTTACCAAGCCTGACAAAAACTGAGGTGATGGTGACGGTGTCTGAATTTAACACCTTTGAAAAGAACGTGCTAACCCAGGAGACCAGTGTTACACACAACAGGCTGCTGTTATTGAAGTTAGGAGGAGACATAGGCTCAATCAAAGAAGGCATACAGATCACGTTATTCTCCACACATGTTAATATGTTTGGAATGACAGCAGGAAACACCATGATTAAACTATATTGTTGCCTATTTAAACAAAACTGAACATCCACAGCCTCTGCATTCTAAAGAATTTCAACATTGACATTTATTTCTTCCTGTTTCCCTCTTCTCACCAACATTTTATTTTAAACTTGGGATTTCTTTTTTCTCGGGCTGTGCGTCTCTCCCCCAGCTCGTGCGCTCCTCTCCATAGTGCGCTCGTCTCCTCCCTCTACAGCCCGCTGCTGCTACGCTTGGATGGGGGGACCTCACCACTGCTTGTACCCCCGTCTTCGATACCTCTTTCCAGAGCCTTTCTGTCCGATCAGACACAGCACTGGCCAGCTGTCTGGTGCTCAACAATGTGCCGAGTGTCGCGCCTGAGCGCCACAGAGGACACAGCTCACACCTCCTGCACAATGTATGACAATTCATCTTCAAAAGATGAAGAAAAGAGAGGCTCTGTTTAATGCCCAGGTTTTCTTATAAACCAAATTTTCTTTTTGTAATATTCAGTTTTATCTGCTATAACTCAAAAATACTGTACCTTCATTTGCCTCTTCCACTGATACCTATTTTGTGCTTGCAGTCGTCCTGCTTTCCGTCCAAACTCTCCATGACGTAAACCAGTAGAACACACAAAAGCCTAACTTAAATAGTACCGCCTCCACAAGGTTTACACCTGGTGTCATTCACGCAAACTTTCTGAGTCGATCACCCAAAAATCACACACTCACCAAACGTGCAATTTTTTTGGAGTGAACACACAGTTTAGTTCTCTTTACTTGGGACCTTAGTAAATCAGGCCCTCAGTGTATTAAGAGCTGAGTGCACGCTGTTCTGGGAAAGACAGCGACACAGACCAGTCTGGCTGCACTACTTTTTCAAAATGTTTCCTTCAAGAGGTCAAAATAATGAATTTACAGAAAACTGTAGGATATTGTTCCATAAATAAACCTTGTTGAACGCTCTTTTGATTGAAAGAGTCCTTTATTAAAGTTAAAGAGAAACAAGCGGAGTCAGGCAGAGAGATCACAAGCTAGGAGTCTCTGCTTCACAACTTTCCCTGCAGGCTGAGAGCTCGACTACCGTACTGTAGCTGGTAGGAGAGCAGACTCCACAAAGAGAAAACAGACTAAAAGGGTGACAGAGCTGAACAGTAACTGCAGGTTTTGGACTTCGCTGAACACAATAAAAACTGTCACGCAGGAAGACAGTGTAAACTTTATTTTCTCTCTGAGAGACCTTCAAAAACACAGCGCGTCTTATACCGGTGCAACTTATATTTAGGATTTTACGTTTCATGGTCATGACACGGCTCCTGCACATGCTCAGTGTGCAGGTCATGACACGGCTTCTGCACATGCTCAGTGTGCAGGTCATGACACGGCTTCTGCACATGCTCAGTGTGCAGGTCATGACACAGCTCCTGCACATGCTCAGTGTGTAGGTCGTGACACAATGAATCCCTTTTTGAAAACTGGTTGAAAATAACATCACACTTGTAGGTCAGTTATTGGACTCAGATGGTAGACTCTATGGTTACACAGACAGACTTCTGCACATGCTCACTGCGGAGGACATGGCACACCTTTTTAAAACACTGCTTTTTGTGTCTTTATTTGATTTAGTCCACCACTGGTTTCTAAATGTCAGTCTCAGTTTTCACAGCTTTATGATTTCCCTTATCTCCACAGAATAACAAAGGGGTCTGTTTCTGTGGAGGAGCAGCTGTCCAGCTGTGCTTTGTGTCAGGACGTCCTAAGAGATCCAGTTTCTACCAGATGTGGACACTGGTTCTGTAGACAGTGTCTCACCTCATACTGGGACCAGTCTACTTCATCAGGAGAGTCCTCCTGTCCCCAGTGTGGAGAAAGATCTAAAATAAGAGGAGGACTGCAGATATCCAGTAAGTCCAGCACTGTAATAAGTAAGACTGAAGTCATTGTGTCTAAAAACAAGACAAAGCAGTTAGTATTTTCATTGATATATAGTTCAATGAAACATTTACATTTTATCTGATTCTTGCTGTCAGTTTATATTCAGTATATTTTATTTCTCTTGTAGCAGCACACATTTATTACAGGGATGTTTTTGTGTCATGCAGTGTGCTTAATGTGTAATAATAAAAATTCTGTATTTGATCATTTTATAAATCCAGTCTCAGGATATGTTTCTTCTCTTTCAGCAGATAGAGGTCTGCAGGAGGTTACAGATGAACTTAAGATCAGTCTGAGGAAGAGATGTGAACATGTGACTGAAGGAAGTGATGAAACAGGAAGTAGAACCCTCCTCAACAGGATCTACACTGAGCTCTACATCACAGAGGGACAGAGTGAAGAGGTGAACACCCAACATGAGGTGAGACAGCTTGAGACAGACTCTAAAAAGAAGACCCTCCATGAGACTCCAATCAAGTGTCAGGACATCTTTAAAGCCTTACCCGACCAACAGAACCAAAAGACAAGAGCTCAACCCGACCAACAGAACCTAAAGACAGAAGCTCAACCCGACCAACAGAACCAAAAGACAAGAGCTCAACCCGACCAACAGAAACATGAGACAGAAGCTCAACCCGACGAACAGAACCAAAAGACAAGAGCTCAACCCGACCAACAGAACCAAAAGACAGAAGCTCAACCCGACCAACAGAACCAAAAGACAGAAGCTCAACCCGACCAACAGAACCAAAAGACAGAAGCTCAACCCGACCAACAGAACCTAAAGACAGAAGCTCAACCCGACCAACAGAAACAAAAGACAGAAGCTCAACCCGACCAACAGAACCAAAAGACAGAAGCTCAACCCGACCAACAGAACCAAAAGACAGAAGCTCAACCCGACCAACAGAAACAAAAGACAAGAGCTCAACCCGACCAACAGAACCAAAAGACAGAAGCTCAACCCGACCAACAGAACCAAAAGACAGAAGCTCAACCCGACCAACAGAAACCCATCAGAGTGGTTCTGACAAACGGCGTCGCTGGTGTTGGAAAAACCTTCTCAGTGCAGAAGTTCACTCTGGACTGGGCAGAGGGCTCAGAGAACCAAGACCTCAGTCTGGTGATCCTGCTTTCATTCAGGGAGCTGAACTTGATCAGAGATAAGGAGTACAGTCTTCTTGAGCTGCTCCGTGTTTTCCATCCAACATTACAGAAGGTCACAGCAGAGACGCTCGCTGTCTGTAAACTGTTGTTCATCTTTGACGGCCTGGATGAAAGCAGACCGTCGTTGGACTTCACAAACAGTGAGGTTGTTTCTGATATCACAAAGAAATCACCGTTAAACACACTGTTGACAAACCTCATCAAGGGGAATCTGCTCCCCTCAGCTCTCATCTGGATAACTTCTCGACCTGCAGCAGCCAATCAGATCCCTCCTGCATGTGTTGACAGGGTAACAGAAGTACGAGGCTTCACTGACGCCCAGAAGGAGGAGTACTTCAGGAGGAGGTTCAGTGATGATGAAGATCTGTCCAGCAGAATCATCTCACACATCAAGACATCCAGGAGCCTCCACATCATGTGTCTGATCCCGGTCTTCTGCTGGATCACTGCCACAGTTCTGGAGCACATGATGAGCAGAGAGCAGAGAGGAGAGCTGCCCAAGACCCTGACTGACATGTACTCACACTTCCTGCTGGTTCAGACAAAGAGGAAGAAGCACAAGTATGATGACGGACATGAGACAAGTCCACATGAGCTGATGGAGGCTGACAGGGAAGTTCTTCTGAAGCTGGGGAGGCTGGCGTTTGAACATCTGGAGGATGGAAACATCATGTTCTACAAAGAAGACCTGGAGCGTTGTGGTCTTGATGTCACAGAGGCCTCGGTGTACTCAGGAGTTTGTACAGAGATCTTCAAAACAGAGTGTGTGATCCTCCAGAAAACAGTCTACTGCTTTGTTCATCTGAGCGTTCAGGAGTTCCTGGCTGCAGTCTACATGTTCCACTGTTTGACAAACAGGAACACAGGTGTAGTGAAGGCTTTCCTTAAAGACATCAAAGTCATTTTTCAAACTCCTGAAAGTGATGACTTATCCCTGGATGTCTTCCTGAGGAGTGCCATGGAGAAATCCCTGAAAAGTAAAAATGGTCACCTGGACCTGTTTGTTCGCTTCCTTCATGGCCTCTCTCTGGAGTCCAACCAGAGACTCTTAGGAGGCCTGCTGGGTCGGAGAGACAACAGTCCAGAAATGATCCAGAGAGTCATCAACAACTTGAAGAAGATGAACAGTTATGATATCTCTCCTGACAGAAGCATCAACATCTTCCACTGTCTGACGGAGATCAACGACCTCTCAGTCCATCAGGAGATCCAAGAGTTCCTGAAGTCAGAGAACAGGTCAGAGGAACTCTCTGATATCCACTGCTCTGCTCTGGCCTACATGCTGCAGATGTCAGAGGAGGTTCTGGATGAGTTGGACCTGAAGAAGTACAAGACATCAGACCAGGGACGACTGAGACTGATTCCAGCTGTGAGGAACTGCAGGAAGGCAAAGTAAGTCCAGATGTGATTAAATATGAGTAAAAATAAGCCTTTAGTTCTTCAAATATATACTATAGCAATATCTAGGTTTTTGAAAAACAGTGTTTATCTGAAATATTAACAAACTCTTCAGTCACTTGTATTTGTTATAAGTTTTCTTGAGCTGCTTTAAATGCTGTGAGTGAAATATGTCTTTTTTTAGATCTAGTGTTTACCAACTCAAGGTCACAGGTCATTTGTTTCATAATAATCCCTACATTACTATTTTTCTTTTATCATCCTATTAGTGTCAGTAATAACAATAGTGATTATTGTTACAATAAATATTATTATCATTACAACTAGGGCTGTCGCGGGTAACCACAAAAATGAATAACCGCGTTAAAAAGAAGATCTCAGTGGTGACCGCACGTTGAGTCACTTCACCCACATAATGTTCAGATGGACTCACAGGAAACTGCACTGGTACCTAAACCCAATGTAACTTTGCCCTTTGTTAACATTTCAGCTTTCAGTCAAATGAAAAAGGAGAACCA
>NC_089201.1:33124951-33134951 GCF_963930695.1 Labrus bergylta | reverse complement strand
ATAACATATTATGTACCATTAATGTCATGACAGGTTTTCTAACTGTGGACTGTCAGAGACTCACTGTGAAGTCGTGGCCTCAGCTCTGAAGTCCAACCCCTCCCATCTGAGAGAGCTGGACCTGACCAGAAACAAGCTGCAGGATTCAGGAGTGAAGCTGCTGTGTTCTGGACTGAAGAGTCCAAACTGTAGACTGGAGACTCTGAGGTAAGACAACAGGTTTAATTTCTCTGTTCAGATTCATATGATGTGAAACTAAACTGTAGACTTCAGGCTGATAATCAAATGATCCACACTGAGGATCTTAATGCTGAAGTCCATTTTCTTCTTCTGTGGTTTTATCCACAGAGTGGTAGCAATTTAAAGCCTTACATTTTAAACCTAAATATATATAAAAAAATAACTTGTTGTATATTTCACTCTTTACCACCTGAACAGCTGATTTTTAGATAAATTATTAAAATCATTCCAATTTCAACCATCAGACGTAAAAATAAAGTCAAACACTTGTTTTGTCTGAGATGTTTGTGACACTGTGAGATTCTCAAACTTCCCGTAAAATCCGGTGTATAAGACGCACTTTTAATACCTATTTTTTCATCTTAAAAGTCGGCTGCGTCTTATACACCGGTGCGACCAATATACCAGTATAAAATACTAAAACACGCGCCGTCATTACAGCGGGGCAGCAGCCCCTATCACTGCGACCTGGGTGATTAAAAACCTTACAGTCTATGTTAAAAACACATCCCCATTCATTGTGTATTGAAAGCTGAGTGCACGCTGTGCTGGGAAAGACAGCGACACAGACCAGGCTGGCTGCGTGACTTTTTCCACATCTTTTCTCCCTCACGAGGTCATAATCATACATTTACAGAAAACAGTGGTGTATTGTTCTGTAAATAAACCTTGTGGAGTTCTCTTTTGATTGAAAGAGTCCTATATTAAAGTTAAACAGTGACCAGCGGAGTCGGGCAGCGCGACTTGCAAGCTAGCAGGTCTGAGCCTCACAACTTTCCCTGCAGGCTGAGAACTAAACTACCGTACTGTAGCTGCACGTTGTAGACATCGCTGAACACAATATAAATCCTCACGCAGGAGAACAGTTTAAAGTTTTTTTTCTCTCGAAGAAACCTTCAAAACTGGGTGCGTCTTATACACCGGTGCGACTTATATTCCGGATTTTACGGTAAACAAAGAAAAAAAATCATTCCAATTTCAACCATCAGACGTAAAAATAAAGTCAAACACTTGTTTTGTCTGAGATGTTTGTGACACTGTGAGATTCTGAAACTGTCAAAGGAAAGTTTAAATTGAAGACTCTTTGATTGAATGTCTTCTCTATAACTACAATAAATATTACAGATGTTTACTTTGTTCACTTTCTGTTGCAGACGATCGTCTTTTTTTTTCTTCTTACTCTTATCTTATGGTTTATTTTAATATTAGGTTTGTATTTACCTTAAAATCCGGTATATAAGACGCACCTTGTTTTGAAGGTCTGTTAGAGAGAAAAAAAAAGTTTAAACTGTCTTCCTGCGTTTCGATTTAAATTGTGTTCAGCGATGTCTACAACGTGCAGTTTCTGTGCAGCTGTGTCGCTCTTTTAGTTCCGTCTGTTTTCACTTTCTTCGTTCATTGACAGTGCAAACAAAAGTGCAAAAACAACAGGTGACTGCTCGGACGTCTCCATGAGCTTCGTGAAATGGGTCCTTGAGGGAAGAGTGTAGCCAGGGTTCAAGGTGGAGATCATGGTAGTGAAGTTACATCTTCATTTTCAACCGTCGTCAGAGGCCTCATGTCAGCGACGAGCATGTTGAGGATGCTATCTGTGGTGTACATGATGTTTTCTGCAATGACAAAGATAGTATTAGTATGTAAAACAGCACAATTTACATCAAATCAAGATGCCTTGTTGTTTTAGTTATGAATTATTGTTATGTAAAGGCAAGAAAGTAACCCAAAGAGCACTTACAGACAACACACGTTTTTATAATATATATTTATTTACACTCATACAGGTACCCTAAAAACTTCTTATTTACACAAATTTAATTAAGTGTCTAAATGCACTTGCATACAGTGCAGTGTATTAACTCTCACCGTATTACAGAAAATTGACGCTGGAAGCTTAATCATCAAATTATTAAATCATTGTAGTAAGTACATTGTTTTTTTTAAAGATTTATTTTTGGGCGTTTTGTGCCTTTAATAGAGAGATAGGACAGTGAGTCGGAAATCAGGGAGAGAGAGAGAGGAATGACATGCAGGAAAGAAGCCACAGGTCAGATTTGAACCCGGGCCGCCCGCTTGAGACGACAGCCTCCATACATGGGGCGCGCGCACTAACCACTGCACCACCAGCACCCCAGTACATTCGTTTTTAATTGTTTATTTACAGCAAGCTGACAAAGTGCTTTACATTTTTTTAAAATAAAATAAAATGAAAAACACACCTACACAAATATATTCCAACATCAACAGAAAATAATATGGGAAAAAATCAAAGAATATATCTGACAACATATTGAACGTGGGCCTAAAAGACAAAATAATAAAGTTTTCTTTAGTCTAAGCTTGTTTGGTGTTGGCAAAGTAAAAAGTTAGGATTAAATTAACCAGCTAACGCTAACGTTACTTTAATGAACTTTTCATGCTTGTCAAGCTGGATAACAATCACCAGACGAGCAACCGGAGACACTAACGTTACATTTTCTTACTTGAAAACTGAACAAACATGGGATTTTGTAGTGACTTACCCTGCTGTCGAGCTCCCTTCCTAGTCAGCGATGACTCCGACATGTTTACTTTTCAGGTGCTGCATCATCACTGTGGTGCTCCCGTGCCGCGCAATATCGCTGGTGCAAAGCTTGAAACTAACTCTGTTTTTATGCATTAAGTGCTCCCACACTTTGGAAGATTTCTGTTGAACCGTTCTCTCTGCTCTGCCATGTTTAATATGTGAAATACCAGCTCCGCTCTCTCACGCTCTAGCTCCGACACGCTGTGCTGCTGTCGGCATGGAAACAGTTCGGCGTGTACGTCACCAGTCTGCGACATAGGGAGTGACACAATAATCGTGCGACACAACGAATTGATAATGAAATCCGTTGAGAAGGTGGATGGCGCTGTGAGTATCGCGAGACGTAGAATCGAGGTGAGATCCAACATGGCGACGCGCAGTCACTGAGACCAAGAAAACAAAACACCGGGACTCTTTTTTTACCAACAAAACACTCTATTTCATCATGTAATGTAACCAGTAAATCCAGTTTGTTATTGATTGATTGGAGGACACTGACCTCAATGTCGGTTGTTTGGAGATCACTGGTGTCCGTGGATGAAGTTTTTTTCCGTTTGTTTGGGTTTGAGGGGTCTTGTTGTGGAGTGTCGGTAGCTGAATCCATGTTCTGTTTGCTGTAAAAGTGGTCGATGTAGGCTTCCAGGTCGGCTATATCCTCCCGCATGTGAGAGAAGAAGTATTCCGCTTTATGCTGTACGGTCTGGGATGTAGAATATTATGTGTTTTGTTGGTAAAAAAAGAGTCCCGGTGTTTTGTTTTCTTGGTCTCAGTGACTGCGCATCGCCATGTTGGATCTCACCTCGATTCTACGTCTCGCGATACTCACAGCGCCATCCACCTTCTCAAAAACAGAGCCAGCCTGGAATATGCACACAACCACATTGAAAAACTTGAACAGTCAAATAACTCACTTCAAACTTCCGTCAGCTCACTTACCGAAAAAATGAACTCCGTCACAAAAGAGAACAAAATCATGAAAGAAACTATCCTGGACATTCAAACTAGAAGCATGCGCGACAACCTGATCTTCTCCGGCATTCCCGAACACCCGAACGACAACCCCGAAAACCTGCTGAAAAACAACTCAGACTCCCACCCGCCACCGTTAACCAGATCACCTTCCACCGTGTCCACCGTCTCAGATCTCATTCCAATAAAGCACCCCGACCCATCATCGCAAAACTGGAACATTTCAAGCACAAAATACTCATCAAAAGCAAGAGAAGGGAACTTAAGGACACACACTACGGACTAAATGACCAATTCCCACGTGAAATAAATGACCGGCGAAAAATCCTCTACCCTCAAACAACAGAGACTAAATAATAGACGTGTCAGCTTGGTTGTTGACAAACTCTACATAGAAGGACAGCTCTACTGCGACTCCAAAACTACCCCATGGCTCTTCTAACCCACATCCCACCTGAACTGCAGTGACTAATGAATCTTTGACTACATCTTTAACCTCTCCTACCTCGCTATTGTCTCTCCAAAAACTCTGATCTTCTACAATGAAGGTCTATATGTGTATTGTTTTTGTGATTTTATTTACTCCCTCCCTCTCCCTTATATGTCAGCATTAGTCCCAAGCTAAAAGGATTAAAGTATTCAATCATCTAAATAAATTAAAACCAGATATATGCCTTCTACAAGAAACTCACCTGACAAAATCTAACAACCTCTGCTTAAATTCAACTGAATTCTGTCAGATATTTTCTGCTTCTTATAATTCCAGACAAAGAGGTGTATCCATACTGAGCCACAAGAAAATATCACTAACTAATTCCTCCACCATCATTGACCCAGAAGGAAGAAACATCATCTTAAACACGTCCATTAACAATATTAATTTTACTATTGCAAATATTTATGGACCCAACACAGATGAACCCTCTTTCTTCCATAGATTCTTTACATCATTACATAACTTCACAAACTCAAAAATAGTAATCGGAGGCGACTTTAATACAGTCCTCAACCCCACAATAGACCGCTCAGAAACTGGAAGCAGAAAATGGAAATCCACAGAAACAATAATACAATACATGGAGGAGCTTGGACTTGGCAACAGTTGGCGACTTAACAACCTAACAGCAAAAGAATTCACATATTTCTCACCACTCCATCACTCTTTCTCCCGTATAGATTTTTTTCTCATAAGTAAATCAGTCATACAGGACATAACAGATACCTCAATGCATCCGATTATAATAAGTGACCACACTACAATCTCCTTACATCTAAACAGCAAGCAACTCCATAAACAACCAACCAGATGGTAATTCAGTCTCTCACTACTAAAAGATCCAAACTTTGACACAGCTATAAAGGAAGAGTGGGCATCCTTCATGGACATTAACGACACTCAAAATAACTCACCATCACTTATCTGGGAAACCGCAAAAACAGTTATTCAAGGCAAAATCATTTCATATTCATCTCACAAAAAGAAAACAGAGATAGCACATGAGCACAACCTAGAGCTTAAAATGAAAGAAACAGAAACGATCTATGCACAAACGCCAACAGAAGAGAATCTAAATAAACTTAGGAAATATTAATTAGAAATGTCAGACATAATAAATTAAAAAACACAATTTCTAATCCAACAACTCAAACACAAGCACTATGACTATAGCAACAAATCAGGAAAATATCTTGCAAATCAGCTACAGCAAAAAAAAGAAAAAAATACCATCCCAGCTATCCAAAACCCAGCGGGGAAGCTTCTCATATCACCAGATGAAATTACAACCTTTAAAAACTTCTACCAACAGCTGTACACATCAGACACAGAACCCAATTCAAAAGACATATATGAATTCCTTGATAAACTAGACATACCAACTTTAACAAAAACTCAAGCAGAAGCATTTGATAAACCACTCACAAAAGAAGAATTCTATTCAGCACTAAAGTTAATTCCCCCTAACAAAGCACCTGGACCTGATGGCTTCCCCGCTGAGTTTTATAGACATTTCTGATCAACCATTTCACCACTATTCATCAGAATGACAGAAGATCTAATAAATTCCGGAAAAATCCCTTCACATATGAACACCGCCAACATCTCAGTAATATTGAAACCAGATAAAGATCCTACCCTCACCTCCAGTTACCGCCCAATATCCCTCATCAACACAGACATAAAAATAATTAGCAAAGCACTATCCACAAGAATCGAAATGGTCACTCCATCCATAATCCACATTAATCAAACAGGTTTTATTAAAGGTAGACACGCAGACTATTCAACATAATTCACCAAGCAACACAGACCACAGAAGAAACAATAATAGCTTCTTTAGATGCCGAAAAAGCATTTGACCAAGTAAACTGGACATTTTTACTTGCCACACTTCATAAATTTGGATTGGGAAAGTCATTTATCACCTGGGTCAAAACACTATACAACTCACCAAGAGCAACAGTCACAGTCAACGGTCTAACGTCATCAAGCTTCACACTGCACAGAGGAACAAGACAAGGATGCCCACTCTCTCCCTCTCTATTTGCAATATACATTGAACCACTTGCTGCAGCAGTCTGCCAGAATAATCTCATTAAAGGTATACAATCACCCAACGTAACCCACAAGAGAAGTTTATATGCTGACGACTTCATACTCTACCTACAAAATCCACAAATCTCACTACAAGAAACAATGAATCCTTTCAAAAAATACTCCAAAATCTCTAATTACTCAATAAACTGGACCAAATCGACACTGCTTCCAATCTCTGTGGTGGTGGAGGAACCCGGCAGCCCTACCACTACCCATTCCCTCCACCACTGATACTATAAGATACCTAGGCATCAATATCTCCCCCAAATTGTCAGAACTTATACCATTGAATTCCAATCCACTTATCAGAAATATAGAAGACGACACGACCAGATGGATGAATCTACCGGTATCACTCATAGGAAGAATAGCAATGACAAAAATGACCATACTTCCCAAAATAAATGACCTTTTCTCTATGATCCCAGCATGTCCACCCCCCACATGGTTCAGTTTGGTGTTCACTTCAAACACCAAAAAATACCGGAGAACTAGATGCACCAAACTTTTATAACTACTTCCTGGCAAACCAGTTACAAATCATAACAAAATGGATACTCCCCACTGAACAATCCCACCCATGGCTAGACATAGAACAGGAACAATGCAAAAACATACCCATATCAACCCTACCATTTATCAGCACTTCAAGTAAACATCATAACTCCTTCAAAAATCCTCTCATTGCTACAGCCCTAACAGCATGGTGGAAAGCCCACAAAATAATGAACACAACACCCACACCCTGTAAGAACACACCAATATGGAACAACCCAGACTGTCTTCAAAACAAAAAACCACTGAATCTCACCACCTGGAAGGACAAAGGTATCAGGTATTCAGCTTCAACACAGAATTCAAAACAAAACCTTCATCCCCTTCAAAGAAATAACTCAAAAGTACAATATCAACAATAAATCTCACTTCCAATATCTCCAGATCCAATCTATCATAACACATAAATTTAACCTCAAACAAGACTACATCGAAAATTCAACACTAACAGACACAATACTAAAACTCTCAACACCCACTAAAACTCTATCTAAACTATACAAACTCATAAACATTGACCATACAATATCTCTCCCCACAGCAAAATGGGAAAAAGCTTTATCAACAACAATAGACCATGACACCTGGAACATAATCTGCAACAATACCTGTAATGAAGATAATAAAACTAAACTCAGTTGGGACACTAGTCTGTTGCTTTCCACTGGATTCACTCAGGTATGTCAGCCAGAACACCACTTCAGGCCTTATTCCAGAATATGAATAACAAGAGGGCAGATTTGGTTGAATGGCTGTTTACTTCTTCCTCATAGTGAAAGAAAGGCTATCGTAGGCTTAACAGTCATACAATCATTTCCCTATAAAAATACTACGATGCTTTTATTGTGAAGCACGGACATCAAACTTTCCTCCTCGTGCAGAGAGCAACACAGTTAGTAAGCATGTCGGGCCGTGACGTCGGCTAATTAGCATATCCAGAATACGCCGAACATCTAAGCTCTAAACTCTGGCTCCGCAGGAGTTAACAACTTTGCCTCAACATTAAAGAACACACAATGTCACATATAAGACTTCAGGTAAGTACTCACTCTTTTCATTCACGCACAACCAACTTCTGAAGTGATTACTCTGCACACTGATGGCTCATCTGTCATCGACTGATGCACACTGCTCATTACTACATGATGTAATTCTCTGAAATGACCAGCAGGTGACACCTCTTCCCTATTGAGCACAATATCATCACATTAAACTGAACAGGAATCAAACACTATTGTAACATAAAGCAAAAACCTTAACATGTAACTTTGGGGCCTTTTCTACAATACCTTCTCAATGACAAATAAACCTAATCTCCAACTAATTCAGTATAAGATTAACCACAGAACCCATATCACACTTAAGAAAAAACATCAAATGGAACTTTCTGATACAAATAACTGCTCAGTATGCCCCCCTAACACCCTGGATGACTACATGCATGCAATCTGGCACTGCCCACCCATACAGCAATTCTGGAAACAAATCACAACTAAACTCTCTTTAATACTGAACTGCCGGGTTCCACTCTCCCCTTCACTATGCATCCTAGGAAACACTCTTTCAATCACACTTCCCAACAACCAAAAAAACACAATTCTCATTGGGCTCACTGTCGCCAAGAAAGCAATCCTCCTCAACTGGAAAAGCAGAAAAAACACACAGAAAACACTTTTGTCTCTGTCTATGCTGTGCATTGTATCGTCGTGTCTCCCCTGTCTCCTACATACTTTTGCTCTTGTCATGTCCCTCACTCGTCTTGTGTTGTTCTGCATCACCTAATAAAAAAAAAAGAAAAAGAAATTTGTTGCCAACACTTTTATTCATCGATTTTTATCGCTTCGTTGTTGCAGCTCTAGACTCTTTCAATCAAAAGAGAACTCCACAAGGTTTATTTACAGAACAATATACCACTGTTTTCTGTAAATGTATGATTATGACCTCGTGAGGGAGAAAAGATGTGGAAAAAGTCACGCAGCCAGCCTGGTCTGTGTCGCCGTCTTTCCCAGCACAGCGTGCACTCAGCTTTCAATACACGGGGAATGGGGATGTGTTTTTAATCACTCCAGGTCGCAGTGATAGGGGCTGCTGCCCCGCTGTAATGTATTTTATACGGGTGTATTGGTCGCACCGGTGTATAAGACGCAGCCAACTTTTAAGATGAAAAAATAGGTATTAATAGTGCGTCTTATACACCGGATTTTACGGTACATCAAATGTGTTTTTCCCTCTAAATTAATTTTGTTTTTGCTACAAACTACTTTAATCTCTTCAATTTCTGCACACATGTGCACAAACACAAACACCAGGAGTACGCCTCACGTTTTGAAAAGTTCCTCTTGATATTCTGTTATTTATAGGAGTTCAGAATCAGCAGCAAGCAGCTGTATATTAACATTTTTAAAACGAAGCCATGAGAAGCTTCAGTTCTGATTAGTGCAAGATGCATTTACAAGAGGAGTGAGGACAGAGGACCTTCTCTCTCTTTCTCTGAAGCTGCACGGAGCCATGAGCGCTCCTCTCTCTCTCTCTCTCTCTCTCTCTCTCTCTCTCTCTCCGTCTCACACACACACGGGCGGCTGTGTCTCTGTTGGTAGAGTCGTCACCTCTCGACCGAAAGGTCGAGGGTTCGATCCCCAGCTGAGCAACATGTCCGATGTGTCCTTGGGCAAGACACTTAACCCCGCATTGCTCCCGCTGCTTCGGTGGCGGTGTGTGACTGGATTAGTGTTGTACTTACTCTCTTTGGATAAAAGCGTCTGCTAAGTGAATTATAACACACACACACACACACACACACACACACATACAGGGATTACAGTTCTACGATGGATTTCCATCAATTTCAGAATTGTAATATTTTTAGTCAGTGTCAGACAAAAGAAGTCGAGCAGAATGTGGGTTAGTGACAAACGTGCAAACTGCTGTTTTTAATGTCAGTCATTTATCTGAATCCTGTAACACAAGTGTAGTTTTGTGTCTGTGTGGCATTTCAATGTAGGCTACAGTCAGAACTTTTATCTGCTACGTGAAGTCGGCTCGGTGTATAGGAGGCTTTTATTGTGGTAGTGAACATC